>NW_026711588.1:300000-448876 GCF_026419965.1 Kogia breviceps
ATTCTGTTCTTCTTTGGTCTGTGCAGTCCCTCCTTTCCATGATTAGCAACTGTTCGAATCAGCCCTTTAGAACTCAGGGAAGGTCTTGGAGTCTCTAGCATAACTAAGGCCCTGAAATTCTCCCTAACTCAGTCCCTGACGCTGTCTCTAACTAAGGCCCAGATGCCAACAATATCTAAAGTCCTGACATTATCCTGAGCTAATATCCTGACCCAGGTCTTACCAAGCTCCTGACACTGACCCAAAGTAAGCCTTGATGCTGTCCATAAATGGGGGCATGAGGCTACCCCTAATAGAATCCCTGATAATGTCTTCAAAGATCCTCACATTGATCCCACAGAGGCCCTTATGCTGATCCTAAGACATGTCCTGACAGTGGCACTAACTCAGGCCCTAAAGACAGGCCTCACTTAGGCCCTTTAGCTGTACTTTAGATAGGCTCTGACGCTATCTGTATACAAAACGCTGGAAGACATCCGGATTTAGGGCCCTGTCACTGGGCCTAACTAAGGTCCTGATGCTCTCAATAATTTTCTGGCACTATGCCTGGAACGGACCTAACTCTGTCCCAAGCTAATGTCCTGCATCTTTTCCTAACTGAAACCCTAATACACTCCATGACAAAGGCACAGACTAATCCTAACTAAGGCCTTAACACTATATCTCACTACGGCCCAGAATCTGTCCCTAATGGTCCCTGCTGCAAACAATAATTAAAATGCGGACACTGTCCTGAGAAAATTTCCTGACACATTTCTATGCACCATCCTGACTGTCCCAAAAAAATCCCTGTCGGTATCCTTAAGTGAAGACCTGAGGCTGTGCCTAACTCAGGCCCTGAAGCTTTCCCTAACGGAGGCCTCGATTCTCTGACTCACTCAGGCCCTGCTCATGTCTTTCACTATGACCCGAATGCTGACTCCACAAACGCCCTGAATGCTGCTCTTAAGTCATGCCCTGACAGTGTCTGCATCTAGGGGCCTCACTCAGGCCCTCACCTTCTCCCTATATCAGGCTCTGACGCTGTCCCTACCCGAAGCCCTGGCACAGGTCTTAAATTAGGCCCTGATTCTCTAAGTACCTAAGGGCTTGATTCCAAACCTAGGTCATTACCTGACACTAGCCCTAGACCTGAATGTAACCTTGTCCGTTGCTAATGTCAAATTTATCTAAAGAGATTCTTTAGGATGAAATTCTTTCATCTTCTGAATAGAGTTTTCTGAAAAAAATAATGTTTAAACTCTTACCGACCTTAAACAAAATGTACTCAACTTCTGCGGAATATTCCTTTATACCAGCGTGTATGGTTTCCTTCTGCATCTGCGTGTGTTGGCTTAAAGGGTGCTTGTAGGAATGCCTACTGTTATGCTAACTAAATCCCTGATGCTGTCCCTAAATAACGTCCTGAAATTAGTCTCAAGGCTGTGAACCTGTCCCAAACTGAGGCCTGGAGGCTCATCCTAGCTCAGGCCCTGACACTGTCCCTAGCAAAGGCCCTCACACAACTCCTAGCTCAGTCCCTGACACTATACCTAACAAAGGCCATAATGCTAGTCCTAACTCAGGCCCTGACACTGTTTCTAACTAAAGCCCAGCTGCCGCCAATATCTAAAATCCTGATACTATCCTGAGTTAATATCCTGACCCAGGTCTTACCAAGGTCCTGAAACTGACTAAAACTAAGCCTTGATGCTGTCCATAAATAAGGCCCTGAGGCTCTCCCTAACAGAGGCCCTGATAATGTCTTTAATGAAGAACCTGACGCTGATCCCAAAGAGGCCCTTCTGCTGCTCCTAAGTCATGCCCTGACAGTGTCCCGAACTCAGGCCCTAAAGATAAGCCTCACTTAGGCCCTTTGGCTGTACCTTCCTTATGCTCTGACGCTGTCTGTATAGGAAGCCCTGGCAGTGGTCCTGATTTAGGCCCTCACGCTGGTCCTAAGTAAGGCCCTGAGGCTCGCAATAACGAAGGTCTTCACGCTTTTCCTGGGTCATTTCATGACGTTATCCCTGGCCCGGAACCTGACTCTGTCCCAAGCTAATGTCCTGCATCTTATCCTAAATGAAACCCTAATAGTATGCCTAACTAAGCCCTGACCAATCCGAACAAAGGCCTTGACACTATCTCTCACTAAAGCCCGGAATCTGTCCCTAACATGGGACCTGTTGCAATCAATAACTAAAATCCGGACACTGTCCTGAGATACTTTCCTGACACATTTCTATGCACGATCCTGACACTGTCCCAAACCGGTCGGTGTCTTTAAGTGAAGACCAGACACTGTGCCTAACTCAGGCCCTGAAGCTTTCCCTAACGGAGGCCTTGATTCTGTGACTCACTCAAGGCCTGCTCATGTCTTTCACTATGACCTTTCGCTGACCCAACCAAGGTGTTTATGCTGCTCCTAAGTCATGCCCTGACTGTGTCTACAGCTACGGGGATGACGCTAGGCCTCACTCAGGCCCTGAAGTTCTCCATAAGTCAGGTCTGACGCTGTCCCTACCGAAAATCTTGACGCAGGTCCTAAATTTTAGGCCTTGATTCTCTAAGTAAGTAAGGTCTTGACACTAAAACTAGGTCATTAACTGACACTACCCCTAGACCTTAATCTAATCTTGACTTTAGCTAATGTCAAGTTTAGGGAAAGAGATTCTTTACGATGAAATTCTTTCATCATATGAATATTGGTTTCTTAAAACAATAATTTTTAAACTCTTGTTAACCTTAAACAAAGTGTACTCAACTGCTGTGGAATATTCCTTCATAGCAGCGTGCATGGTTCACTTTTACATTCTTGTGTGTTGGCCTTCAAGGTTCTTGCAGGAATGGCTCCTCTTATGCTAACTAAATCATCCCTGATGCTGAACATAAATAAGGCGCTGAAATTACTCCCGATGCTCTGAACCTGTCCCTAACTACGGCCTGGAGACTCGTGCTAAACCAGGCCCTGACACTGTCCCAAACCAAGACCCTGACATTACACGTAACTCGGACCCTGACACTACTCCTAGCTCAGTCCCTGACACTATTACCTAACAAAGCCCATAATGATATTCCTAAATCAGACCCTGACACTGACTCTAACTAAGGCCCTGCTGCCGCCAATATCTAAAGTCCTGATGCTATCCTGAGTTAATATCCTGACCCAGGTCTTACCAAGGTCCTGAAACTGACCCAAAGTAAGCCTTGATGCTGTCTGAAAATGAGGCCCTGATAATGTCTTTAGTGAAGACCCTCACGCTGATGCCACAGAGGCCCTTCTGCAGCTCCTATGTCATGCCCTGACAGTGTCCCGAACTCAGGAACTAAAGATAAGCCTCACTTAGGCCCTTTGGCTGTACCTTCCTTATGCTCTGACGCTGTCTGTATAGGAAGCCCTGGCAGTGGTCCTGATTTAGGCCCTCACGCTGGTCCTAAGTAAGGCCCTGAGGCTCTCAATAACGAAGGTCTTCACGCTTTTCCTGGGTCATTTCGTGACGTTATCCCTGGCCCGGAACCTGACTCTGTCCCAAGCTCATGTCCTGCATCTTATCCTAAATGAAACCCTAATAGTATCCCTAACTAAGCCCTGACTAATCCGAACAAAGGCCTTGACACTATCTCTCACTAAAGCCCGGAATCTGTCCCTAACATGGGACCTGTTGCAATCAATAACTAAAATCCGGACACTGTCCTGAGCTAATATCCTGACTCATTTCTATCCACTGTTCTGATACTTTCCAAAAGAAAGCCTGTTGCCGTCCTTAAGTGAAGACCTGAGGCTGTTCCTAACTCAGGCCCTGAAGCTTTCCCTGACTGAGGCCTTGATTCTGTGACTAACACAGGCCCTGTTCATGTCTTTCACTATGACCTGCATGCTGACCCCACAAAGGCCCTGATGCTGTTCCTACGTCATGCCCTGACTGTGTCTCCAGCAGGTGGGCTGGCACTAGGCCTCACTCAGGCCTAGACGTTCTCCCTAAGTCAGGCTCTGACGCTGTCCCTACCCGAAGCCCTGACACAGGTCCTAAATTAGGCCCTGATTCTCTAAATAACTAAGGTCTTGACACCAACCCAGGTCATTTTCTGACACTATCCCTGGCTCGGATCATGAGTCTGTCCCAAGCTCATGTCCTGCATCTTATCCTAAATGAAACCCTAATAGTATCCCTAACTAAGCCCTGACCAATCCGAACAAAGGCCTTGACACTATCTCTCACTAAAGCCCGGAATCTGTCCCTAACATGGCACCTGTTGCAATCAATAACTAAAATCCGGACACTGTCCTGAGATACTTTCCTGACACATTTCTATGCACGATCCTGACACTGTCCCAAACCGGTCGGTGTCTTTAAGTGAAGACCAGACACTGTGCCTAACTCAGGCCCTGAAGCTTTCCCTAACGGAGGCCTTGATTCTGTGACTCACTCAAGGCCTGCTCATGTCTTTCACTATGACCTTTCGCTGACCCAACCAAGGTGTTTATGCTGCTCCTAAGTCGTACCCTGACTGTGTCTGCAGCTAGGAGGCTGACGCTAGGCCTCACTCAGGCCTTGACGTTCTCCATAAGTCAGGTCTGAATCTGTCCCTACCGAAAATCTTGACGCAGGTCCTAAATTTTAGGCCTTGATTCTCTAAGTAACTAAGGTCTTGACACCAAATCCAGGTCATTAACTGACACTACCCCTAGACCTTAATCTAATCTTGACTTTAGCTAATGTCAAGTTTAGGGAAAGAGATTCTTTACGATGAAATTCTTTCATCATATGAATATTGGTTTCTTAAAACAATAATTTTTAAACTCTTGTTAACCTTAAACAAAGTGTACTCAACTGCTGTGGAATATTCCTTCATAGCAGCGTGCATGGTTCACTTTTACATTCTTGTGTGTTGGCCTTCAGGGTTCTTGCAGGAATGGCTCCTCTTATGCTAACTAAATCATCCCTGATGCTGAACATAAATAAGGCGCTGAAATTACTCCCGATGCTGTGAACCGCTCCCTAACTACGGCCTGGAGACTCGTGCTAACCCAGGCGCTGACACTGTCCCTAACCAAGACCCTGACATTACACGTAACTCGGACCCTGACACTACTCCTAGCTCACTCCCTGACACTATACCTGACAAAGGCCATAATGATATTCCTAACTCAGACCCTGACACTGACTCTAACTAAGGCCCTACTGCCGCCAATATCTAAAGTCCTGATACTATCCTGAGTTAATATCCTGACCCAGGTCTTACCAAGGTCCTGAAACTGACCCAAAGTAAGCCTTGATGCTGTCCGAAAATGAGGTCCTGAGGCTCTCCCTAACAGAGGCCCTGATAATGTCTTTAATGAAGACCCTCAGGCTGATCCCACAGAGGCCCTTCTGCTGCTCCTAAGTCATGCCCTGACACTTTCCCTAACTCAGATCCTAAAGATAGGCCTCACTTAGGCACTTGGGCTGTACCTTACTTAGGCTGTGATGCTGTCCTTATATGAAGCCAGGGCAGTGGTCGTGATTTAGGGCCTGACTCTGGTCCTAAGTCAGGCCCCGATGCTCTCAATAACTAAGGTTTTAACGCTTTCTCTTGGTCGTTTCCTGACACTATCCCTGGCCCGGAACCTGACTCTGTCCCAAGCTCATGTCCTGCATCTTATCCTAAATGAAACCCTAACACTCTCCGTAACTAGGGCCCTGAATAATCCTGCCTAAGGCCTTGACACGACTTCTCACTAAGGCCCGGAACCTGACATTGTCCCTAGAAAAGGCCCTGACTATACCTAACAAAGGCTATAATGCTAGTCCTAACTCAGGCCCTGACACTGTTTCTAACTAAAGCCCAGCTGCCGCCAATATCTAAAATCCTGATATTATCCTGAGTTAATATCCTGACCCAGGTCTTACCAAGGTCCTGAAACTGACTAAAAGTAAGCCTTGATGCTGTCCATAAATGAGGCCCTGAGGCTCTCCCTAACAGAGACCCTGATAATGTCTTTAATGAAGAACCTGACACTGATCCCACAGAGGCCCTTCTGCTGCTCCTAAGTCATGCCCTGACAGTGTCCCGAACTCAGGCCCTAAAGATAAGCCTCACTTAGGCCCTTTGGCTGTACCTTCCTTATGCTCTGACGCTGTCTGTATAGGAAGACCTGGCAGTGGTCCTGATTTAGGCCCTGACGCTGGTCCTAAGTAAGGCCCTGAGGCTCTCAATAACGAAGGTCTTCACGCATTTCCTGGGTCATTTCGCGACGCTATCCCTGGCCCGGAACCTGACTCTGTCCCAAGCTCATGTCCTGCATCTTATCCTAAATGAAACCCTAATAGTATCCCTAACTAAGCCCTGATTAAACCTAACAAGGGCCTTCACACTATCTCTCACCAACACCCAGAATATATCCCTAATGGTCCCTGCTGCAATCAATAACTAAAATCCGGACACTGTCCTGAGCTATTACCCTGACTCCTTTCTATCCACTGTCCTGATACTTTCCAAAAGAAAGCCTGTTGCCGTCCTTAAGTGAAGACCTGAGGCTGTGCCTAACTCAGGCCCTGAAACTTTCTCTAACTGAGGCCTTGATTCTGTGACTAACACAGGCCCTGCTCATTTCTTTCACTATGACCCGAATGCTGACCCAACAAAGGCCCTGATGCTATTCCTACGTCATGCCCTGTGACTCCAGCTAGTGGGCTGACACTAGGCCGCACTCAGGCCTAGATGTTCTCCCTAAGTCAGGCTCTGACGCTGTCCCTACCCGAAACCCTGACACAGGTCCTAAATTAGGCCCTGATTCTCTAAGTAACTAAGGTCTTGACACCAACCCAGGTCATTGGCTGACACTATCCCTGGCTCGGATCGTGACTCTGTCCCAAGCTAATGTCCTGCATCTTATCCTAATTGAAACCCTAATACTCTCCCTAACTAAGTCGCTCACTGATCCTAACTAAGACTTTCACCCTATCTCTCACTAAGGCCCAGAATCTGTCCCTAACATGGGACCTTCTGCAGTCAATAATGAAAATCCGGACACTATCCTGAGCTAATATCCTGACACATTTCTATCCACCCACCAGACACAGTCCCAAAGAAAGGCCTGTCGCTGTCCTTAACTGAAGACGAGAGGCTGTGCCTAACTCAGGACCTCAAGATTTCCCTAACTGAGGCCTCGATTCTCTGACTCACTCAGGCCCTGCTCATGTCTTTCACTATGACCCGAATGCTGACTCCACAAACGCCCTGAATGCTGCTCTTAAGTCATGCCCTGACAGTGTCTGCATCTAGGGGCCTCACTCAGGCCCTCACCTTCTCCCTATATCAGGCTCTGACGCTGTCCCTACCCGAAGCCCTGGCACAGGTCTTAAATTAGGCCCTGATTCTCTAAGTACCTAAGGGCTTGATTCCAAACCTAGGTCATTACCTGACACTAGCCCTAGACCTGAATGTAACCTTGTCCGTTGCTAATGTCAAATTTATCTAAAGAGATTCTTTAGGATGAAATTCTTTCATCTTCTGAATAGAGTTTTCTGAAAAAAATAATGTTTAAACTCTTACCGACCTTAAACAAAATGTACTCAACTTCTGCGGAATATTCCTTTATACCAGCGTGTATGGTTTCCTTCTGCATCTGCGTGTGTTGGCTTAAAGGGTGCTTGTAGGAATGCCTACTGTTATGCTAACTAAATCCCTGATGCTGTCCCTAAATAACGTCCTGAAATTAGTCTCAAGGCTGTGAACCTGTCCCAAACTGAGGCCTGGAGGCTCATCCTAGCTCAGGCCCTGACACTGTCCCTAGCAAAGGCCCTCACACAACTCCTAGCTCAGTCCCTGACACTATACCTAACAAAGGCCATAATGCTAGTCCTAACTCAGGCCCTGACACTGTTTCTAACTAAAGCCCAGCTGCCGCCAATATATAAAATCCTGATACTATCCTGAGTTAATATCCTGACCCAGGTCTTACCAAGGTCCTGAAACTGACTAAAACTAAGCCTTGATGCTGTCCATAAATAAGGCCCTGAGGCTCTCCCTAACAGAGGCCCTGATAATGTCTTTAATGAAGAACCTGACGCTGATCCCAAAGAGGCCCTTCTGCTGCTCCTAAGTCATGCCCTGACAGTGTCCCGAACTCAGGCCCTAAAGATAAGCCTCACTTAGGCCCTTTGGCTGTACCTTCCTTATGCTCTGACGCTGTCTGTATAGGAAGCCCTGGCAGTGGTCCTGATTTAGGCCCTCACGCTGGTCCTAAGTAAGGCCCTGAGGCTCGCAATAACGAAGGTCTTCACGCTTTTCCTGGGTCATTTCGTGACGTTATCCCTGGCCCGGAACCTGACTCTGTCCCAAGCTAATGTCCTGCATCTTATCCTAAATGAAACCCTAATAGTATGCCTAACTAAGCCCTGACCAATCCGAACAAAGGCCTTGACACTATCTCTCACTAAAGCCCGGAATCTGTCCCTAACATGGGACCTGTTGCAATCAATAACTAAAATCCGGACACTGTCCTGAGATACTTTCCTGACACATTTCTATGCACGATCCTGACACTGTCCCAAACCGGTCGGTGTCTTTAAGTGAAGACCAGACACTGTGCCTAACTCAGGCCCTGAAGCTTTCCCTAACGGAGGCCTTGATTCTGTGACTCACTCAAGGCCTGCTCATGTCTTTCACTATGACCTTTCGCTGACCCAACCAAGGTGTTTATGCTGCTCCTAAGTCATGCCCTGACTGTGTCTACAGCTACGGGGATGACGCTAGGCCTCACTCAGGCCCTGAAGTTCTCCATAAGTCAGGTCTGACGCTGTCCCTACCGAAAATCTTGACGCAGGTCCTAAATTTTAGGCCTTGATTCTCTAAGTAAGTAAGGTCTTGACACTAAAACTAGGTCATTAACTGACACTACCCCTAGACCTTAATCTAATCTTGACTTTAGCTAATGTCAAGTTTAGGGAAAGAGATTCTTTACGATGAAATTCTTTCATCATATGAATATTGGTTTCTTAAAACAATAATTTTTAAACTCTTGTTAACCTTAAACAAAGTGTACTCAACTGCTGTGGAATATTCCTTCATAGCAGCATGCATGGTTCACTTTTACATTCTTGTGTGTTGGCCTTCAAGGTTCTTGCAGGAATGGCTCCTCTTATGCTAACTAAATCATCCCTGATGCTGAACATAAATAAGGCGCTGAAATTACTCCCGATGCTCTGAACCTGTCCCTAACTACGGCCTGGAGACTCGTGCTAAACCAGGCCCTGACACTGTCCCAAACCAAGACCCTGACATTACACGTAACTCGGACCCTGACACTACTCCTAGCTCACTCCCTGACACTATTACCTAACAAAGCCCATAATGATATTCCTAACTCAGACCCTGACACTGACTCTAACTAAGGCCCTACTGCCGCCAATATCTAAAGTCCTGATATTATCCTGAGTTAATATCCTGACCCAGGTCTTACCAAGGTCCTGAAACTGACCCAAAGTAAGCCTTGATGCTGTCTGAAAATGAGGCCCTGAGGCTCTCAGTAACAGAGGCCCTGATAATGTCTTTAGTGAAGACCCTCACGCTGATGCCACAGAGGCTCTTCTGCAGCTCCTATGTCTTGCCCTGACAGTGTCCCGAACTCAGGAACTAAAGATAAGCCTCACTTAGGCCCTTTGGCTGTACCTTCCTTATGCTCTGACGCTGTCTGTATAGGAAGCCCTGGCAGTGGTCCTGATTTAGGCCCTCACGCTGGTCCTAAGTAAGGCCCTGAGGCTCGCAATAACGAAGGTCTTCACGCTTTTCCTGGGTCATTTCGTGACGTTATCCCTGGCCCGGAACCTGACTCTGTCCCAAGCTAATGTCCTGCATCTTATCCTAAATGAAACCCTAATAGTATGCCTAACTAAGCCCTGACCAATCCGAACAAAGGCCTTGACACTATCTCTCACTAAAGCCCGGAATCTGTCCCTAACATGGGACCTGTTGCAATCAATAACTAAAATCCGGACACTGTCCTGAGATACTTTCCTGACACATTTCTATGCACGATCCTGACACTGTCCCAAACCGGTCGGTGTCTTTAAGTGAAGACCAGACACTGTGCCTAACTCAGGCCCTGAAGCTTTCCCTAACGGAGGCCTTGATTCTGTGACTCACTCAAGGCCTGCTCATGTCTTTCACTATGACCTTTCGCTGACCCAACCAAGGTGTTTATGCTGCTCCTAAGTCATGCCCTGACTGTGTCTACAGCTACGGGGATGACGCTAGGCCTCACTCAGGCCCTGAAGTTCTCCATAAGTCAGGTCTGACGCTGTCCCTACCGAAAATCTTGACGCAGGTCCTAAATTTTAGGCCTTGATTCTCTAAGTAAGTAAGGTCTTGACACTAAAACTAGGTCATTAACTGACACTACCCCTAGACCTTAATCTAATCTTGACTTTAGCTAATGTCAAGTTTAGGGAAAGAGATTCTTTACGATGAAATTCTTTCATCATATGAATATTGGTTTCTTAAAACAATAATTTTTAAACTCTTGTTAACCTTAAACAAAGTGTACTCAACTGCTGTGGAATATTCCTTCATAGCAGCATGCATGGTTCACTTTTACATTCTTGTGTGTTGGCCTTCAAGGTTCTTGCAGGAATGGCTCCTCTTATGCTAACTAAATCATCCCTGATGCTGAACATAAATAAGGCGCTGAAATTACTCCCGATGCTCTGAACCTGTCCCTAACTACGGCCTGGAGACTCGTGCTAAACCAGGCCCTGACACTGTCCCAAACCAAGACCCTGACATTACACGTAACTCGGACCCTGACACTACTCCTAGCTCACTCCCTGACACTATTACCTAACAAAGCCCATAATGATATTCCTAACTCAGACCCTGACACTGACTCTAACTAAGGCCCTACTGCCGCCAATATCTAAAGTCCTGATATTATCCTGAGTTAATATCCTGACCCAGGTCTTACCAAGGTCCTGAAACTGACCCAAAGTAAGCCTTGATGCTGTCTGAAAATGAGGCCCTGAGGCTCTCAGTAACAGAGGCCCTGATAATGTCTTTAGTGAAGACCCTCACGCTGATGCCACAGAGGCTCTTCTGCAGCTCCTATGTCTTGCCCTGACAGTGTCCCGAACTCAGGAACTAAAGATAAGCCTCACTTAGGCCCTTTGGCTGTACCTTCCTTATGCTCTGACGCTGTCTGTATAGGAAGCCCTGGCAGTGGTCCTGATTTAGGCCCTCACGCTGGTCCTAAGTAAGGCCCTGAGGCTCTCAATAACGAAGGTCTTCACGCTTTTCCTGGGTCATTTCGTGACGTTATCCCTGGCCCGGAACCTGACTCTGTCCCAAGCTCATGTCCTGCATCTTATCCTAAATGAAACCCTAATAGTATCCCTAACTAAGCCCTGACTAATCCGAACAAAGGCCTTGACACTATCTCTCACTAAAGCCCGGAATCTGTCCCTAACATGGGACCTGTTGCAATCAATAACTAAAATCCAGACACTGTCCTGAGCTAATATCCTGACTCATTTCTATCCACTGTTCTGATACTTTCCAAAAGAAAGCCTGTTGCCGTCCTTAAGTGAAGACCTGAGGCTGTTCCTAACTCAGGCCCTGAAGCTTTCCCTGACTGAGGCCTTGATTCTGTGACTAACACAGGCCCTGTTCATGTCTTTCACTATGACCTGCATGCTAACCCCACAAAGGCCCTGATGCTGTTCCTACGTCATGCCCTGACTGTGTCTCCAGCAGGTGGGCTGGCACTAGGCCTCACTCAGGCCTAGACGTTCTCCCTAAGTCAGGCTCTGACGCTGTCCCTACCCGAAGCCCTGACACAGGTCCTAAATTAGGCCCTGATTCTCTAAATAACTAAGGTCTTGACACCAACCCAGGTCATTTTCTGACACTATCCCTGGCTCGGATCATGAGTCTGTCCCAAGCTCATGTCCTGCATCTTATCCTAAATGAAACCCTAATAGTATCCCTAACTAAGCCCTGACTAATCCGAACAAAGGCCTTGACACTATCTCTCACTAAAGCCCGGAATCTGTCCCTAACATGGCACCTGTTGCAATCAATAACTAAAATCCGGACACTGTCCTGAGGTAATTTCCTGACACATTTCTATGCACGATCCTGACACTGTCCCAAACCGGTCGGTGTCTGTAAGTGAAGACCTGACACTGTGCCTAACTCAGGCCCTGAAGCTTTCCCTAAGTGAGGCCTTGATTCTGTGACTCACTCAAGGCCTGCTCATGTCTTTCACTATGACCTTTCGCTGACCCAACCAAGGTGTTTATGCTGCTCCTAAGTCGTACCCTGACTGTGTCTGCAGCTAGGGGGCTGACGCTAGGCCTCACTCAGGCCCTGACGTTCTCCATAAGTCAGGTCTGACGCTGTCCCTACCGAAAATCTTGACGCAGGTCCTAAATTTTAGGCCTTGATTCTCTAAGTAACTAAGGTCTTGACACCAAATCCAGGTCATTAACTGACACTACCCCTAGACCTTAATCTAATCTTGACTTTAGCTAATGTCAAGTTTAGGGAAAGAGATTCTTTACGATGAAATTCTTTCATCATATGAATATTGGTTTCTTAAAACAATAATTTTTAAACTCTTGTTAACCTTAAACAAAGTGTACTCAACTGCTGTGGAATATTCCTTCATAGCAGCGTGCATGGTTCACTTTTACATTCTCGTGTGTTGGTCTTCAGGGTTCTTGCAGGAATGGCTCCTCTTATGCTAACTAAATCATCCCTGATGCTGAACATAAATAAGGCGCTGAAATTACTCCCGATGCTCTGAACCCCTCCCTAACTACGGCCTGGAGACTCGTGCTAACCCAGGCGCTGACACTGTCCCAAACCAAGACCCTGACATTACACGTAACTCGGACCCTGACACTACTCCTAGCTCACTCCCTGACACTATTACCTAACAAAGCCCATAATGATATTCCTAACTCACACCCTGACACTGACTCTAACTAAGGCCCTGCTGCCGCCAATATCTTAAGTCCTGATGCTATCCTGAGTTAATATCCTGACCCAGGTCTTACCAAGGTCCTGAAACTGACCCAAAGTAAGCCTTGATGCTGTCTGAAAATGAGGCCCTGAGGCTCTCCCTAACAGAGGCCCTGATAATGTCTTTAGTGAAGACCCTCACGCTGATCCCACAGAGGCCCTTCTGCTGCTCCTAAGTCATGCCCTGACAGTGTCCCGAACTCAGGCCCTAAAGATAAGCCTCACTTAGGCCCTTTGGCTGTACCTTCCTTATGCTCTGACGCTGTCTGTATAGGAAGCCCTGGCAGTGGTCCTGATTTAGGCCCTCACGCTGGTCCTAAGTAAGGCCCTGAGGCTCTCAATAACGAAGGTCTTCACGCTTTTCCTGGGTCATTTCGTGACGCTATCCCTGGCCCGGAACCTGACTCTGTCCCAAGCTCATGTCCTGCATCTTATCCTAAATGAAACCCTAATAGTATCCCTAACTAAGCCCTGACCAATCCGAACAAAGGCCTTCACACTATCTCTCACGAGCGCCCGGAATCTGTCCCTAATGGTCCCTGCTGCAATTAATAACTAAAAAAAGGACACTGTCCAGAGCTAATATCCTGACACATTTCTAGCCACTGTCCTGATACTTTCCAAAAGAAAGCCTGTTGCCGTCCTTAAGTGAAGACCTGAGGCTGTGCCTAACTCAGGCCCTGCAGCTTTCCCTAACTGAGGCCTTGATTCTGTGACTAACACAGGCCCTGTTCATGTCTTTCACTATGACCTGCATGCTGACCCCACAAAGGCCCTGATGCTGTTCCTACGTCATGCCCTGACTGTGTCTCCAGCAGGTGGGCTGGCACTAGGCCTCACTCAGGCCTAGACGTTCTCCCTAAGTCAGGCTCTGACGATGTCCCTACCCGAAGCCCTGACACAGGTCCTAAATTAGGCCCTGATTCTCTAAATAACTAAGGTCTTGACACCAACCCAGGTCATTTTCTGACACTATCCCTGGCTCGGATCATGACTCTGTCCCAAGGTAATGTCCTGCATCTTATCCTAATTGAAACCCTAATACTCTCCCTAACTAAGGCCCGGACTAATCCTAATTAAGGCATTGACCCTATCTCTCACTAAGGCCCAGAATCTATCCCTAACATGGGCCCTGCTGCAATCAATAATGAAAATCCGGACACTATCCTGAGCTAATATGCTGACACTTTTCTATCCACGGACCTGACACAGTCCCAAAGAAAGGCCTGTCGCTGTCCTTAAATGAAGACCTGAGGCTGTGCCTAACTCAGGCCCTGAAGCTTTCCCTAACGGAGGCCTCGATTCTCTGACGCACTCAGGCCCTGCTCATGTCCTTAACTATGACCCGAATGCTGACCCAACCAAGGCCCGGATGCTGCTTCGACGTCATGCCCTGACACTGTCTCCAGCTAGGGGCCTGAAGCTGGGCCTCACTCAGGCCCTGTTTCTTGCCCTAAGTCCGGTCCTGATGCTGGTCCTAAATAAGGCCCTCAGGTTCTCAGTAACTAAGGTCTTGACACTATCCCGAGGTCATTTGCTGACACAATCCCTAGACTTTACCCTAACCCTGTCCCTAGCTAATGTCCTGCCTCTTATGCTAACTGAAGCCCTTATGCTGTGCCCATGTCAGGACCTGAATTGAGTCCCCATGCCGTGACACTGTCCCTAACTAAGGCCTGGATGTTAGGCCTAACTCAAGGCCTGACACTGTCCCTAACTAAGGCCCTGATGCCATCAATATCTAAAGTCCTCACACTATCCTCAGCTAATTTACTATCCCATCTCTTACTAAGGTCCTGAAAATATCGCTAAGTAAGCCGTGACGCTGTCCCTAACAGAAGGCCTGCTCATGTCTTTAACGAAGACCATAATGCTGATCCAACAACGGCACTGATGCTGCTCCTGTGTCACGCCCTGACAGTGTCCCCACCTACAGGAATGACGCTAGGCCTCACTCAGGCCCTGTCGCTCACCCCAAGCCAGTCCAGGATGCGATTTTTACATGAAGCCCTAACATTGCTTCTAAAGAAGGCCCTGATGCTCTCAGTAACTAAGGTCTTGACACTATCTCTCACTAAGGCCTGGAATCTGTCCCTAACATGGGTCCTGCTGCAATCAATAACTAAAATCCGGACACTATCCTGAGCTAATATGCTGACACATTTCTATCCAAGGTTCTGACACTGTCCCAAAGAGAGCCCTGTCGCTCTCCTTAACTGAAGACGTGAGGCTGTGCCTAACTCAGGCCCTGAAGCTTTCCTTAACCCAGGCCTTGATTCTGTGACTCACTCAAGCCCTGCTCATGTCTTTCACTATGACCCGAATGCTGACTCCACAAACGCCCTGATGCTGCTCCTAAGTCATGCCCTGACAGTGTCTGCATCTAGGGGCCTGATGCTAGGCCTCACTCAGGCCCTCACTTTCTCCCTATACCAGGCTCTGACACTGTCCCTACCCGAAGCCCTGGCACAGATCCTAAATTAGGCCCTGATTCTATAAGTAACTAAGGGCTTGATTCCAAACCTAGGTCATTACCTGACACTAGCCCTAGACCTGAACGTAAACTTCTCTTTTGCTAATGTTAAATTTAGCTAAAGAGATTCTTTAGGATGAAATTCTTTCATCTTCTGAATAGAGTTTTCTGAAAAAAATAATGTTTAAACTCTTACTGAACTTAAACAAAATGTACTCAACTTCTGTGGAATATTCCTTTATACCAGCCTGCCTGGTTTACTTCTGCATTTGCCTGTGTTGGCTTTCAGGGTGCTTGTAGGAATACCTCCTCTTATGCTAACGAACTAACTCTTATTATGCTAAATCCCTGATGTTTTCCCTAATTAAATTCAGGAAACTCCTCCCAAGGCTGTGAACCCCTCCCAAACTGAGGCCTGGAGGCTCATCCTAGCTCAGGCCCTGACACAACTCCTAGCTCAGTCCCTGACACTATACCTAACAAAGGCTATAATGCTAGTCCTAACTCAGGCCCTGACACTGTTTCTAACTACAGCCCAGCTGCCGCCAATATCTAAAATCCTGATACTATCCTGAGTTAATATCCTGACCCAGGTCTTACCAAGGTCCTGAAACTGACCCAAAGTAAGCCTTGATGCTGTCCATAAATGAGGCCCTGAGGCTCTCCCTAACAGAGGCCCTGATAATGTCTTTAATGAAGAACCTGACGCTGATCCCACAGAGGCCCTTCTGCTGCTCCTAAGTCATGCCCTGACAGTGTCCCGAACTCAGGCCCTAAAGAGAAGCCTCACTTAGGCCCTTTGGCTGTACCTTCCTTATGCTCTGACGCTGTCTGTATAGGAAGCCCTGGCAGTGGTCCTGATTTAGGCCCTCACGCTGGTCCTAAGTAAGGCCCTGAGGCTCGCAATAACGAAGGTCTTCACGCTTTTCCTGGGTCATTTCGTGACGCTATCCCTGGCCCGGAACCTGACTCTGTCCCAAGCTCATGTCCTGCATCTTATAATAAATGAAACCCTAATAGTATCCCTAACTAAGCCCTGACCAATCCGAACAAAGGCCTTGACACTATCTCTCACTAAAGCCCGGAATCTGTCCCTAACATGGCACCTGTTGCAATCAATAACTAAAATCCGGACACTGTCCTGAGATAATTTCCTGACACATTTCTATGCACGATCCTGACACTGTCCCAAACCGGTCGGTGTCTTTAAGTGAAGACCTGACACTGTGCCTAACTCAGGCCCTGAAGCTTTCCCTAAGTGAGGCCTTGATTCTGTGACTCACTCAAGGCCTGCTCATGTCTTTCACTATGACCTTTCGCTGACCCAACCAAGGTGTTTATGCTGCTCCTAAGTCGTACCCTGACTGTGTCTGCAGCTAGGAGGCTGACGCTAGGCCTCACTCAGGCCTTGACGTTCTCCATAAGTCAGGTCTGAATCTGTCCCTACCGAAAATCTTGACGCAGGTCCTAAATTTTAGGCCTTGATTCTCTAAGTAACTAAGGTCTTGACACCAAATCCAGGTCATTAACTGACACTACCCCTAGACCTTAATCTAATCTTGACTTTAGCTAATGTCAAGTTTAGGGAAAGAGATTCTTTACGATGAAATTCTTTCATCATATGAATATTGGTTTCTTAAAACAATAATTTTTAAACTCTTGTTAACCTTAAACAAAGTGTACTCAACTGCTGTGGAATATTCCTTCATAGCAGCGTGCATGGTTCACTTTTACATTCTTGTGTGTTGGCCTTCAGGGTTCTTGCAGGAATGGCTCCTCTTATGCTAACTAAATCATCCCTGATGCTGAACATAAATAAGGCGCTGAAATTACTCCCGATGCTGTGAACCGCTCCCTAACTACGGCCTGGAGACTCGTGCTAACCCAGGCGCTGACACTGTCCCTAACCAAGACCCTGACATTACACGTAACTCGGACCCTGACACTACTCCTAGCTCACTCCCTGACACTATACCTGACAAAGGCCATAATGATATTCCTAACTCAGACCCTGACACTGACTCTAACTAAGGCCCTACTGCCGCCAATATCTAAAGTCCTGATACTATCCTGAGTTAATATCCTGACCCAGGTCTTACCAAGGTCCTGAAACTGACCCAAAGTAAGCCTTGATGCTGTCCGAAAATGAGGTCCTGAGGCTCTCCCTAACAGAGGCCCTGATAATGTCTTTAATGAAGACCCTCAGGCTGATCCCACAGAGGCCCTTCTGCTGCTCCTAAGTCATGCCCTGACACTTTCCCTAACTCAGATCCTAAAGATAGGCCTCACTTAGGCACTTGGGCTGTACCTTACTTAGGCTCTGATGCTGTCCTTATATGAAGCCAGGGCAGTGGTCGTGATTTAGGGCCTGACTCTGGTCCTAAGTCAGGCCCCGATGCTCTCAATAACTAAGGTTTTAACGCTTTCTCTTGGTCGTTTCCTGACACTATCCCTGGCCCGGAACCTGACTCTGTCCCAAGCTCATGTCCTGCATCTTATCCTAAATGAAACCCTAACACTCTCCGTAACTAGGGCCCTGAATAATCCTGCCTAAGGCCTTGACACGACTTCTCACTAAGGCCCGGAACCTGACATTGTCCCTAGAAAAGGCCCTGACTATACCTAACAAAGGCTATAATGCTAGTCCTAACTCAGGCCCTGACACTGTTTCTAACTAAAGCCCAGCTGCCGCCAATATCTAAAATCCTGATATTATCCTGAGTTAATATCCTGACCCAGGTCTTACCAAGGTCCTGAAACTGACTAAAAGTAAGCCTTGATGCTGTCCATAAATGAGGCCCTGAGGCTCTCCCTAACAGAGACCCTGATAATGTCTTTAATGAAGAACCTGACACTGATCCCACAGAGGCCCTTCTGCTGCTCCTAAGTCATGCCCTGACAGTGTCCCGAACTCAGGCCCTAAAGATAAGCCTCACTTAGGCCCTTTGGCTGTACCTTCCTTATGCTCTGACGCTGTCTGTATAGGAAGACCTGGCAGTGGTCCTGATTTAGGCCCTGACGCTGGTCCTAAGTAAGGCCCTGAGGCTCTCAATAACGAAGGTCTTCACGCATTTCCTGGGTCATTTCGCGACGCTATCCCTGGCCCGGAACCTGACTCTGTCCCAAGCTCATGTCCTGCATCTTATCCTAAATGAAACCCTAATAGTATCCCTAACTAAGCCCTGATTAAACCTAACAAGGGCCTTCACACTATCTCTCACCAACACCCAGAATATATCCCTAATGGTCCCTGCTGCAATCAATAACTAAAATCCGGACACTGTCCTGAGCTATTACCCTGACTCCTTTCTATCCACTGTCCTGATACTTTCCAAAAGAAAGCCTGTTGCCGTCCTTAAGTGAAGACCTGAGGCTGTGCCTAACTCAGGCCCTGAAACTTTCCCTAACTGAGGCCTTGATTCTGTGACTAACACAGGCCCTGCTCATTTCTTTCACTATGACCCGAATGCTGACCCAACAAAGGCCCTGATGCTATTCCTACGTCATGCCCTGTGACTCCAGCTAGTGGGCTGACACTAGGCCGCACTCAGGCCTAGATGTTCTCCCTAAGTCAGGCTCTGACGCTGTCCCTACCCGAAACCCTGACACAGGTCCTAAATTAGGCCCTGATTCTCTAAGTAACTAAGGTCTTGACACCAACCCAGGTCATTGGCTGACACTATCCCTGGCTCGGATCGTGACTCTGTCCCAAGCTAATGTCCTGCATCTTATCCTAATTGAAACCCTAATACTCTCCCTAACTAAGTCGCTCACTGATCCTAACTAAGACTTTCACCCTATCTCTCACTAAGGCCCAGAATCTGTCCCTAACATGGGACCTTCTGCAGTCAATAATGAAAATCCGGACACTATCCTGAGCTAATATCCTGACACATTTCTATCCACCCACCAGACACAGTCCCAAAGAAAGGCCTGTCGCTGTCCTTAACTGAAGACGAGAGGCTGTGCCTAACTCAGGACCTCAAGATTTCCCTAACTGAGGCCTCGATTCTCTGACTCACTCAGGCCCTGCTCATGTCTTTCACTATGACCCGAATGCTGACTCCACAAACGCCCTGAATGCTGCTCTTAAGTCATGCCCTGACAGTGTCTGCATCTAGGGGCCTCACTCAGGCCCTCACCTTCTCCCTATATCAGGCTCTGACGCTGTCCCTACCCGAAGCCCTGGCACAGGTCTTAAATTAGGCCCTGATTCTCTAAGTACCTAAGGGCTTGATTCCAAACCTAGGTCATTACCTGACACTAGCCCTAGACCTGAATGTAACCTTGTCCGTTGCTAATGTCAAATTTATCTAAAGAGATTCTTTAGGATGAAATTCTTTCATCTTCTGAATAGAGTTTTCTGAAAAAAATAATGTTTAAACTCTTACCGACCTTAAACAAAATGTACTCAACTTCTGCGGAATATTCCTTTATACCAGCGTGTATGGTTTCCTTCTGCATCTGCGTGTGTTGGCTTAAAGGGTGCTTGTAGGAATGCCTACTGTTATGCTAACTAAATCCCTGATGCTGTCCCTAAATAACGTCCTGAAATTAGTCTCAAGGCTGTGAACCTGTCCCAAACTGAGGCCTGGAGGCTCATCCTAGCTCAGGCCCTGACACTGTCCCTAGCAAAGGCCCTCACACAACTCCTAGCTCAGTCCCTGACACTATACCTAACAAAGGCCATAATGCTAGTCCTAACTCAGGCCCTGACACTGTTTCTAACTAAAGCCCAGCTGCCGCCAATATCTAAAATCCTGATACTATCCTGAGTTAATATCCTGACCCAGGTCTTACCAAGGTCCTGAAACTGACTAAAACTAAGCCTTGATGCTGTCCATAAATAAGGCCCTGAGGCTCTCCCTAACAGAGGCCCTGATAATGTCTTTAATGAAGAACCTGACGCTGATCCCAAAGAGGCCCTTCTGCTGCTCCTAAGTCATGCCCTGACAGTGTCCCGAACTCAGGCCCTAAAGATAAGCCTCACTTAGGCCCTTTGGCTGTACCTTCCTTATGCTCTGACGCTGTCTGTATAGGAAGCCCTGGCAGTGGTCCTGATTTAGGCCCTCACGCTGGTCCTAAGTAAGGCCCTGAGGCTCGCAATAACGAAGGTCTTCACGCTTTTCCTGGGTCATTTCGTGACGTTATCCCTGGCCCGGAACCTGACTCTGTCCCAAGCTAATGTCCTGCATCTTATCCTAAATGAAACCCTAATAGTATGCCTAACTAAGCCCTGACCAATCCGAACAAAGGCCTTGACACTATCTCTCACTAAAGCCCGGAATCTGTCCCTAACATGGGACCTGTTGCAATCAATAACTAAAATCCGGACACTGTCCTGAGATACTTTCCTGACACATTTCTATGCACGATCCTGACACTGTCCCAAACCGGTCGGTGTCTTTAAGTGAAGACCAGACACTGTGCCTAACTCAGGCCCTGAAGCTTTCCCTAACGGAGGCCTTGATTCTGTGACTCACTCAAGGCCTGCTCATGTCTTTCACTATGACCTTTCGCTGACCCAACCAAGGTGTTTATGCTGCTCCTAAGTCATGCCCTGACTGTGTCTACAGCTACGGGGATGACGCTAGGCCTCACTCAGGCCCTGAAGTTCTCCATAAGTCAGGTCTGACGCTGTCCCTACCGAAAATCTTGACGCAGGTCCTAAATTTTAGGCCTTGATTCTCTAAGTAAGTAAGGTCTTGACACTAAAACTAGGTCATTAACTGACACTACCCCTAGACCTTAATCTAATCTTGACTTTAGCTAATGTCAAGTTTAGGGAAAGAGATTCTTTACGATGAAATTCTTTCATCATATGAATATTGGTTTCTTAAAACAATAATTTTTAAACTCTTGTTAACCTTAAACAAAGTGTACTCAACTGCTGTGGAATATTCCTTCATAGCAGCGTGCATGGTTCACTTTTACATTCTTGTGTGTTGGCCTTCAAGGTTCTTGCAGGAATGGCTCCTCTTATGCTAACTAAATCATCCCTGATGCTGAACATAAATAAGGCGCTGAAATTACTCCCGATGCTCTGAACCTGTCCCTAACTACGGCCTGGAGACTCGTGCTAAACCAGGCCCTGACACTGTCCCAAACCAAGACCCTGACATTACACGTAACTCGGACCCTGACACTACTCCTAGCTCACTCCCTGACACTATTACCTAACAAAGCCCATAATGATATTCCTAACTCAGACCCTGACACTGACTCTAACTAAGGCCCTACTGCCGCCAATATCTAAAGTCCTGATATTATCCTGAGTTAATATCCTGACCCAGGTCTTACCAAGGTCCTGAAACTGACCCAAAGTAAGCCTTGATGCTGTCTGAAAATGAGGCCCTGAGGCTCTCAGTAACAGAGGCCCTGATAATGTCTTTAGTGAAGACCCTCACGCTGATGCCACAGAGGCTCTTCTGCAGCTCCTATGTCTTGCCCTGACAGTGTCCCGAACTCAGGAACTAAAGATAAGCCTCACTTAGGCCCTTTGGCTGTACCTTCCTTATGCTCTGACGCTGTCTGTATAGGAAGCCCTGGCAGTGGTCCTGATTTAGGCCCTCACGCTGGTCCTAAGTAAGGCCCTGAGGCTCTCAATAACGAAGGTCTTCACGCTTTTCCTGGGTCATTTCGTGACGTTATCCCTGGCCCGGAACCTGACTCTGTCCCAAGCTCATGTCCTGCATCTTATCCTAAATGAAACCCTAATAGTATCCCTAACTAAGCCCTGACTAATCCGAACAAAGGCCTTGACACTATCTCTCACTAAAGCCCGGAATCTGTCCCTAACATGGGACCTGTTGCAATCAATAACTAAAATCCGGACACTGTCCTGAGCTAATATCCTGACTCATTTCTATCCACTGTTCTGATACTTTCCAAAAGAAAGCCTGTTGCCGTCCTTAAGTGAAGACCTGAGGCTGTTCCTAACTCAGGCCCTGAAGCTTTCCCTGACTGAGGCCTTGATTCTGTGACTAACACAGGCCCTGTTCATGTCTTTCACTATGACCTGCATGCTAACCCCACAAAGGCCCTGATGCTGTTCCTACGTCATGCCCTGACTGTGTCTCCAGCAGGTGGGCTGGCACTAGGCCTCACTCAGGCCTAGACGTTCTCCCTAAGTCAGGCTCTGACGCTGTCCCTACCCGAAGCCCTGACACAGGTCCTAAATTAGGCCCTGATTCTCTAAATAACTAAGGTCTTGACACCAACCCAGGTCATTTTCTGACACTATCCCTGGCTCGGATCATGAGTCTGTCCCAAGCTCATGTCCTGCATCTTATCCTAAATGAAACCCTAATAGTATCCCTAACTAAGCCCTGACTAATCCGAACAAAGGCCTTGACACTATCTCTCACTAAAGCCCGGAATCTGTCCCTAACATGGCACCTGTTGCAATCAATAACTAAAATCCGGACACTGTCCTGAGGTAATTTCCTGACACATTTCTATGCACGATCCTGACACTGTCCCAAACCGGTCGGTGTCTGTAAGTGAAGACCTGACACTGTGCCTAACTCAGGCCCTGAAGCTTTCCCTAAGTGAGGCCTTGATTCTGTGACTCACTCAAGGCCTGCTCATGTCTTTCACTATGACCTTTCGCTGACCCAACCAAGGTGTTTATGCTGCTCCTAAGTCGTACCCTGACTGTGTCTGCAGCTAGGGGGCTGACGCTAGGCCTCACTCAGGCCCTGACGTTCTCCATAAGTCAGGTCTGACGCTGTCCCTACCGAAAATCTTGACGCAGGTCCTAAATTTTAGGCCTTGATTCTCTAAGTAACTAAGGTCTTGACACCAAATCCAGGTCATTAACTGACACTACCCCTAGACCTTAATCTAATCTTGACTTTAGCTAATGTCAAGTTTAGGGAAAGAGATTCTTTACGATGAAATTCTTTCATCATATGAATATTGTTTTCTTAAAACAATAATTTTTAAACTCTTGTTAACCTTAAACAAAGTGTACTCAACTGCTGTGGAATATTCCTTCATAGCAGCATGCATGGTTCACTTTTACATTCTCGTGTGTTGGCCTTCAAGGTTCTTGCAGGAATGGCTCCTCTTATGCTAACTAAATCATCCCTGATGCTGAACATAAATAAGGCGCTGAAATTACTCCCGATGCTCTGAACCTGTCCCTAACTACGGCCTGGAGACTCGTGCTAAACCAGGCCCTGACACTGTCCCAAACCAAGACCCTGACATTACACGTAACTCGGACCCTGACACTACTCCTAGCTCACTCCCTGACACTATTACCTAACAAAGCCCATAATGATATTCCTAACTCACACCCTGACACTGACTCTAACTAAGGCCCTACTGCCGCCAATATCTAAAGTCCTGATGCTATCCTGAGTTAATATCCTGACCCAGGTCTTACCAAGGTCCTGAAACTGACCCAAAGTAAGCCTTGATGCTGTCCGAAAATGAGGCCCTGAGGCTCTCCCTAACAGAGGCCCTGATAATGTCTTTAGTGAAGACCCTCACGCTGATCCCACAGAGGCCCTTCTGCTGCTCCTAAGTCATGCCCTGACAGTGTCCCGAACTCAGGCCCTAAAGATAAGCCTCACTTAGGCCCTTTGGCTGTACCTTCCTTATGCTCTGACGCTGTCTGTATAGGAAGCCCTGGCAGTGGTCCTGATTTAGGCCCTCACGCTGGTCCTAAGTAAGGCCCTGAGGCTCTCAATAACGAAGGTCTTCACGCTTTTCCTGGGTCATTTCGTGACGCTATCCCTGGCCCGGAACCTGACTCTGTCCCAAGCTCATGTCCTGCATCTTATCCTAAATGAAACCCTAATAGTATCCCTAACTAAGCCCTGACCAATCCGAACAAAGGCCTTCACACTATCTCTCACGAGCGCCCGGAATCTGTCCCTAATGGTCCCTGCTGCAATTAATAACTAAAAAAAGGACACTGTCCAGAGCTAATATCCTGACACATTTCTAGCCACTGTCCTGATACTTTCCAAAAGAAAGCCTGTTGCCGTCCTTAAGTGAAGACCTGAGGCTGTGCCTAACTCAGGCCCTGCAGCTTTCCCTAACTGAGGCCTTGATTCTGTGACTAACACAGGCCCTGTTCATGTCTTTCACTATGACCTGCATGCTGACCCCACAAAGGCCCTGATGCTGTTCCTACGTCATGCCCTGACTGTGTCTCCAGCAGGTGGGCTGGCACTAGGCCTCACTCAGGCCTAGACGTTCTCCCTAAGTCAGGCTCTGACGATGTCCCTACCCGAAGCCCTGACACAGGTCCTAAATTAGGCCCTGATTCTCTAAATAACTAAGGTCTTGACACCAACCCAGGTCATTTTCTGACACTATCCCTGGCTCGGATCATGACTCTGTCCCAAGGTAATGTCCTGCATCTTATCCTAATTGAAACCCTAATACTCTCCCTAACTAAGGCCCGGACTAATCCTAATTAAGGCATTGACCCTATCTCTCACTAAGGCCCAGAATCTATCCCTAACATGGGCCCTGCTGCAATCAATAATGAAAATCCGGACACTATCCTGAGCTAATATGCTGACACTTTTCTATCCACGGACCTGACACAGTCCCAAAGAAAGGCCTGTCGCTGTCCTTAAATGAAGACCTGAGGCTGTGCCTAACTCAGGCCCTGAAGCTTTCCCTAACGGAGGCCTCGATTCTCTGACGCACTCAGGCCCTGCTCATGTCCTTAACTATGACCCGAATGCTGACCCAACCAAGGCCCGGATGCTGCTTCGACGTCATGCCCTGACACTGTCTCCAGCTAGGGGCCTGAAGCTGGGCCTCACTCAGGCCCTGTTTCTTGCCCTAAGTCCGGTCCTGATGCTGGTCCTAAATAAGGCCCTCAGGTTCTCAGTAACTAAGGTCTTGACACTATCCCGAGGTCATTTGCTGACACAATCCCTAGACTTTACCCTAACCCTGTCCCTAGCTAATGTCCTGCCTCTTATGCTAACTGAAGCCCTTATGCTGTGCCCATGTCAGGACCTGAATTGAGTCCCCATGCCGTGACACTGTCCCTAACTAAGGCCTGGATGTTAGGCCTAACTCAAGGCCTGACACTGTCCCTAACTAAGGCCCTGATGCCATCAATATCTAAAGTCCTCACACTATCCTCAGCTAATTTACTATCCCATCTCTTACTAAGGTCCTGAAAATATCGCTAAGTAAGCCGTGACGCTGTCCCTAACAGAAGGCCTGCTCATGTCTTTAACGAAGACCATAATGCTGATCCAACAACGGCACTGATGCTGCTCCTGTGTCACGCCCTGACAGTGTCCCCACCTACAGGAATGACGCTAGGCCTCACTCAGGCCCTGTCGCTCACCCCAAGCCAGTCCAGGATGCGATTTTTACATGAAGCCCTAACATTGCTTCTAAAGAAGGCCCTGATGCTCTCAGTAACTAAGGTCTTGACACTATCTCTCACTAAGGCCTGGAATCTGTCCCTAACATGGGTCCTGCTGCAATCAATAACTAAAATCCGGACACTATCCTGAGCTAATATGCTGACACATTTCTATCCAAGGTTCTGACACTGTCCCAAAGAGAGCCCTGTCGCTCTCCTTAACTGAAGACGTGAGGCTGTGCCTAACTCAGGCCCTGAAGCTTTCCTTAACCCAGGCCTTGATTCTGTGACTCACTCAAGCCCTGCTCATGTCTTTCACTATGACCCGAATGCTGACTCCACAAACGCCCTGATGCTGCTCCTAAGTCATGCCCTGACAGTGTCTGCATCTAGGGGCCTGATGCTAGGCCTCACTCAGGCCCTCACTTTCTCCCTATACCAGG
Source organism: Kogia breviceps (assembly GCF_026419965.1). Taxonomy (NCBI): domain Eukaryota; kingdom Metazoa; phylum Chordata; class Mammalia; order Artiodactyla; family Physeteridae; genus Kogia; species Kogia breviceps. The sequence goes on from NW_026711588.1 coordinate 326,249, forward strand.
CTCTGACACTGTCCCTACCCGAAGCCCTGGCACAGATCCTAAATTAGGCCCTGATTCTATAAGTAACTAAGGGCTTGATTCCAAACCTAGGTCATTACCTGACACTAGCCCTAGACCTGAACGTAAACTTCTCTTTTGCTAATGTTAAATTTAGCTAAAGAGATTCTTTAGGATGAAATTCTTTCATCTTCTGAATAGAGTTTTCTGAAAAAAATAATGTTTAAACTCTTACTGAACTTAAACAAAATGTACTCAACTTCTGTGGAATATTCCTTTATACCAGCCTGCCTGGTTTACTTCTGCATTTGCCTGTGTTGGCTTTCAGGGTGCTTGTAGGAATACCTCCTCTTATGCTAACGAACTAACTCTTATTATGCTAAATCCCTGATGTTTTCCCTAATTAAATTCAGGAAACTCCTCCCAAGGCTGTGAACCCCTCCCAAACTGAGGCCTGGAGGCTCATCCTAGCTCAGGCCCTGACACAACTCCTAGCTCAGTCCCTGACACTATACCTAACAAAGGCTATAATGCTAGTCCTAACTCAGGCCCTGACACTGTTTCTAACTACAGCCCAGCTGCCGCCAATATCTAAAATCCTGATACTATCCTGAGTTAATATCCTGACCCAGGTCTTACCAAGGTCCTGAAACTGACCCAAAGTAAGCCTTGATGCTGTCCATAAATGAGGCCCTGAGGCTCTCCCTAACAGAGGCCCTGATAATGTCTTTAATGAAGAACCTGACGCTGATCCCACAGAGGCCCTTCTGCTGCTCCTAAGTCATGCCCTGACAGTGTCCCGAACTCAGGCCCTAAAGAGAAGCCTCACTTAGGCCCTTTGGCTGTACCTTCCTTATGCTCTGACGCTGTCTGTATAGGAAGCCCTGGCAGTGGTCCTGATTTAGGCCCTCACGCTGGTCCTAAGTAAGGCCCTGAGGCTCGCAATAACGAAGGTCTTCACGCTTTTCCTGGGTCATTTCGTGACGCTATCCCTGGCCCGGAACCTGACTCTGTCCCAAGCTCATGTCCTGCATCTTATAATAAATGAAACCCTAATAGTATCCCTAACTAAGCCCTGACCAATCCGAACAAAGGCCTTGACACTATCTCTCACTAAAGCCCGGAATCTGTCCCTAACATGGCACCTGTTGCAATCAATAACTAAAATCCGGACACTGTCCTGAGATAATTTCCTGACACATTTCTATGCACGATCCTGACACTGTCCCAAACCGGTCGGTGTCTTTAAGTGAAGACCTGACACTGTGCCTAACTCAGGCCCTGAAGCTTTCCCTAAGTGAGGCCTTGATTCTGTGACTCACTCAAGGCCTGCTCATGTCTTTCACTATGACCTTTCGCTGACCCAACCAAGGTGTTTATGCTGCTCCTAAGTCGTACCCTGACTGTGTCTGCAGCTAGGAGGCTGACGCTAGGCCTCACTCAGGCCTTGACGTTCTCCATAAGTCAGGTCTGAATCTGTCCCTACCGAAAATCTTGACGCAGGTCCTAAATTTTAGGCCTTGATTCTCTAAGTAACTAAGGTCTTGACACCAAATCCAGGTCATTAACTGACACTACCCCTAGACCTTAATCTAATCTTGACTTTAGCTAATGTCAAGTTTAGGGAAAGAGATTCTTTACGATGAAATTCTTTCATCATATGAATATTGGTTTCTTAAAACAATAATTTTTAAACTCTTGTTAACCTTAAACAAAGTGTACTCAACTGCTGTGGAATATTCCTTCATAGCAGCGTGCATGGTTCACTTTTACATTCTTGTGTGTTGGCCTTCAGGGTTCTTGCAGGAATGGCTCCTCTTATGCTAACTAAATCATCCCTGATGCTGAACATAAATAAGGCGCTGAAATTACTCCCGATGCTGTGAACCGCTCCCTAACTACGGCCTGGAGACTCGTGCTAACCCAGGCGCTGACACTGTCCCTAACCAAGACCCTGACATTACACGTAACTCGGACCCTGACACTACTCCTAGCTCACTCCCTGACACTATACCTGACAAAGGCCATAATGATATTCCTAACTCAGACCCTGACACTGACTCTAACTAAGGCCCTACTGCCGCCAATATCTAAAGTCCTGATACTATCCTGAGTTAATATCCTGACCCAGGTCTTACCAAGGTCCTGAAACTGACCCAAAGTAAGCCTTGATGCTGTCCGAAAATGAGGTCCTGAGGCTCTCCCTAACAGAGGCCCTGATAATGTCTTTAATGAAGACCCTCAGGCTGATCCCACAGAGGCCCTTCTGCTGCTCCTAAGTCATGCCCTGACACTTTCCCTAACTCAGATCCTAAAGATAGGCCTCACTTAGGCACTTGGGCTGTACCTTACTTAGGCTCTGATGCTGTCCTTATATGAAGCCAGGGCAGTGGTCGTGATTTAGGGCCTGACTCTGGTCCTAAGTCAGGCCCCGATGCTCTCAATAACTAAGGTTTTAACGCTTTCTCTTGGTCGTTTCCTGACACTATCCCTGGCCCGGAACCTGACTCTGTCCCAAGCTCATGTCCTGCATCTTATCCTAAATGAAACCCTAACACTCTCCGTAACTAGGGCCCTGAATAATCCTGCCTAAGGCCTTGACACGACTTCTCACTAAGGCCCGGAACCTGACATTGTCCCTAGAAAAGGCCCTGACTATACCTAACAAAGGCTATAATGCTAGTCCTAACTCAGGCCCTGACACTGTTTCTAACTAAAGCCCAGCTGCCGCCAATATCTAAAATCCTGATATTATCCTGAGTTAATATCCTGACCCAGGTCTTACCAAGGTCCTGAAACTGACTAAAAGTAAGCCTTGATGCTGTCCATAAATGAGGCCCTGAGGCTCTCCCTAACAGAGACCCTGATAATGTCTTTAATGAAGAACCTGACACTGATCCCACAGAGGCCCTTCTGCTGCTCCTAAGTCATGCCCTGACAGTGTCCCGAACTCAGGCCCTAAAGATAAGCCTCACTTAGGCCCTTTGGCTGTACCTTCCTTATGCTCTGACGCTGTCTGTATAGGAAGACCTGGCAGTGGTCCTGATTTAGGCCCTGACGCTGGTCCTAAGTAAGGCCCTGAGGCTCTCAATAACGAAGGTCTTCACGCATTTCCTGGGTCATTTCGCGACGCTATCCCTGGCCCGGAACCTGACTCTGTCCCAAGCTCATGTCCTGCATCTTATCCTAAATGAAACCCTAATAGTATCCCTAACTAAGCCCTGATTAAACCTAACAAGGGCCTTCACACTATCTCTCACCAACACCCAGAATATATCCCTAATGGTCCCTGCTGCAATCAATAACTAAAATCCGGACACTGTCCTGAGCTATTACCCTGACTCCTTTCTATCCACTGTCCTGATACTTTCCAAAAGAAAGCCTGTTGCCGTCCTTAAGTGAAGACCTGAGGCTGTGCCTAACTCAGGCCCTGAAACTTTCCCTAACTGAGGCCTTGATTCTGTGACTAACACAGGCCCTGCTCATTTCTTTCACTATGACCCGAATGCTGACCCAACAAAGGCCCTGATGCTATTCCTACGTCATGCCCTGTGACTCCAGCTAGTGGGCTGACACTAGGCCGCACTCAGGCCTAGATGTTCTCCCTAAGTCAGGCTCTGACGCTGTCCCTACCCGAAACCCTGACACAGGTCCTAAATTAGGCCCTGATTCTCTAAGTAACTAAGGTCTTGACACCAACCCAGGTCATTGGCTGACACTATCCCTGGCTCGGATCGTGACTCTGTCCCAAGCTAATGTCCTGCATCTTATCCTAATTGAAACCCTAATACTCTCCCTAACTAAGTCGCTCACTGATCCTAACTAAGACTTTCACCCTATCTCTCACTAAGGCCCAGAATCTGTCCCTAACATGGGACCTTCTGCAGTCAATAATGAAAATCCGGACACTATCCTGAGCTAATATCCTGACACATTTCTATCCACCCACCAGACACAGTCCCAAAGAAAGGCCTGTCGCTGTCCTTAACTGAAGACGAGAGGCTGTGCCTAACTCAGGACCTCAAGATTTCCCTAACTGAGGCCTCGATTCTCTGACTCACTCAGGCCCTGCTCATGTCTTTCACTATGACCCGAATGCTGACTCCACAAACGCCCTGAATGCTGCTCTTAAGTCATGCCCTGACAGTGTCTGCATCTAGGGGCCTCACTCAGGCCCTCACCTTCTCCCTATATCAGGCTCTGACGCTGTCCCTACCCGAAGCCCTGGCACAGGTCTTAAATTAGGCCCTGATTCTCTAAGTACCTAAGGGCTTGATTCCAAACCTAGGTCATTACCTGACACTAGCCCTAGACCTGAATGTAACCTTGTCCGTTGCTAATGTCAAATTTATCTAAAGAGATTCTTTAGGATGAAATTCTTTCATCTTCTGAATAGAGTTTTCTGAAAAAAATAATGTTTAAACTCTTACCGACCTTAAACAAAATGTACTCAACTTCTGCGGAATATTCCTTTATACCAGCGTGTATGGTTTCCTTCTGCATCTGCGTGTGTTGGCTTAAAGGGTGCTTGTAGGAATGCCTACTGTTATGCTAACTAAATCCCTGATGCTGTCCCTAAATAACGTCCTGAAATTAGTCTCAAGGCTGTGAACCTGTCCCAAACTGAGGCCTGGAGGCTCATCCTAGCTCAGGCCCTGACACTGTCCCTAGCAAAGGCCCTCACACAACTCCTAGCTCAGTCCCTGACACTATACCTAACAAAGGCCATAATGCTAGTCCTAACTCAGGCCCTGACACTGTTTCTAACTAAAGCCCAGCTGCCGCCAATATCTAAAATCCTGATACTATCCTGAGTTAATATCCTGACCCAGGTCTTACCAAGGTCCTGAAACTGACTAAAACTAAGCCTTGATGCTGTCCATAAATAAGGCCCTGAGGCTCTCCCTAACAGAGGCCCTGATAATGTCTTTAATGAAGAACCTGACGCTGATCCCAAAGAGGCCCTTCTGCTGCTCCTAAGTCATGCCCTGACAGTGTCCCGAACTCAGGCCCTAAAGATAAGCCTCACTTATGCCCTTTGGCTGTACCTTCCTTATGCTCTGACGCTGTCTGTATAGGAAGCCCTGGCAGTGGTCCTGATTTAGGCCCTCACGCTGGTCCTAAGTAAGGCCCTGAGGCTCGCAATAACGAAGGTCTTCACGCTTTTCCTGGGTCATTTCGTGACGTTATCCCTGGCCCGGAACCTGACTCTGTCCCAAGCTAATGTCCTGCATCTTATCCTAAATGAAACCCTAATAGTATGCCTAACTAAGCCCTGACCAATCCGAACAAAGGCCTTGACACTATCTCTCACTAAAGCCCGGAATCTGTCCCTAACATGGGACCTGTTGCAATCAATAACTAAAATCCGGACACTGTCCTGAGATACTTTCCTGACACATTTCTATGCACGATCCTGACACTGTCCCAAACCGGTCGGTGTCTTTAAGTGAAGACCAGACACTGTGCCTAACTCAGGCCCTGAAGCTTTCCCTAACGGAGGCCTTGATTCTGTGACTCACTCAAGGCCTGCTCATGTCTTTCACTATGACCTTTCGCTGACCCAACCAAGGTGTTTATGCTGCTCCTAAGTCATGCCCTGACTGTGTCTACAGCTACGGGGATGACGCTAGGCCTCACTCAGGCCCTGAAGTTCTCCATAAGTCAGGTCTGACGCTGTCCCTACCGAAAATCTTGACGCAGGTCCTAAATTTTAGGCCTTGATTCTCTAAGTAAGTAAGGTCTTGACACTAAAACTAGGTCATTAACTGACACTACCCCTAGACCTTAATCTAATCTTGACTTTAGCTAATGTCAAGTTTAGGGAAAGAGATTCTTTACGATGAAATTCTTTCATCATATGAATATTGGTTTCTTAAAACAATAATTTTTAAACTCTTGTTAACCTTAAACAAAGTGTACTCAACTGCTGTGGAATATTCCTTCATAGCAGCGTGCATGGTTCACTTTTACATTCTTGTGTGTTGGCCTTCAAGGTTCTTGCAGGAATGGCTCCTCTTATGCTAACTAAATCATCCCTGATGCTGAACATAAATAAGGCGCTGAAATTACTCCCGATGCTCTGAACCTGTCCCTAACTACGGCCTGGAGACTCGTGCTAAACCAGGCCCTGACACTGTCCCAAACCAAGACCCTGACATTACACGTAACTCGGACCCTGACACTACTCCTAGCTCACTCCCTAACACTATTACCTAACAAAGCCCATAATGATATTCCTAACTCAGACCCTGACACTGACTCTAACTAAGGCCCTACTGCCGCCAATATCTAAAGTCCTGATATTATCCTGAGTTAATATCCTGACCCAGGTCTTACCAAGGTCCTGAAACTGACCCAAAGTAAGCCTTGATGCTGTCTGAAAATGAGGCCCTGAGGCTCTCAGTAACAGAGGCCCTGATAATGTCTTTAGTGAAGACCCTCACGCTGATGCCACAGAGGCACTTCTGCAGCTCCTATGTCTTGCCCTGACAGTGTCCCGAACTCAGGAACTAAAGATAAGCCTCACTTAGGCCCTTTGGCTGTACCTTCCTTATGCTCTGACGCTGTCTGTATAGGAAGCCCTGGCAGTGGTCCTGATTTAGGCCCTCACGCTGGTCCTAAGTAAGGCCCTGAGGCTCTCAATAACGAAGGTCTTCACGCTTTTCCTGGGTCATTTCGTGACGTTATCCCTGGCCCGGAACCTGACTCTGTCCCAAGCTCATGTCCTGCATCTTATCCTAAATGAAACCCTAATAGTATCCCTAACTAAGCCCTGACTAATCCGAACAAAGGCCTTGACACTATCTCTCACTAAAGCCCGGAATCTGTCCCTAACATGGGACCTGTTGCAATCAATAACTAAAATCCGGACACTGTCCTGAGCTAATATCCTGACTCATTTCTATCCACTGTTCTGATACTTTCCAAAAGAAAGCCTGTTGCCGTCCTTAAGTGAAGACCTGAGGCTGTTCCTAACTCAGGCCCTGAAGCTTTCCCTGACTGAGGCCTTGATTCTGTGACTAACACAGGCCCTGTTCATGTCTTTCACTATGACCTGCATGCTGACCCCACAAAGGCCCTGATGCTGTTCCTACGTCATGCCCTGACTGTGTCTCCAGCAGGTGGGCTGGCACTAGGCCTCACTCAGGCCTAGACGTTCTCCCTAAGTCAGGCTCTGACGCTGTCCCTACCCGAAGCCCTGACACAGGTCCTAAATTAGGCCCTGATTCTCTAAATAACTAAGGTCTTGACACCAACCCAGGTCATTTTCTGACACTATCCCTGGCTCGGATCATGAGTCTGTCCCAAGCTCATGTCCTGCATCTTATCCTAAATGAAACCCTAATAGTATCCCTAACTAAGCCCTGACTAATCCGAACAAAGGCCTTGACACTATCTCTCACTAAAGCCCGGAATCTGTCCCTAACATGGCACCTGTTGCAATCAATAACTAAAATCCGGACACTGTCCTGAGGTAATTTCCTGACACATTTCTATGCACGATCCTGACACTGTCCCAAACCGGTCGGTGTCTGTAAGTGAAGACCTGACACTGTGCCTAACTCAGGCCCTGAAGCTTTCCCTAAGTGAGGCCTTGATTCTGTGACTCACTCAAGGCCTGCTCATGTCTTTCACTATGACCTTTCGCTGACCCAACCAAGGTGTTTATGCTGCTCCTAAGTCGTACCCTGACTGTGTCTGCAGCTAGGGGGCTGACGCTAGGCCTCACTCAGGCCCTGACGTTCTCCATAAGTCAGGTCTGACGCTGTCCCTACCGAAAATCTTGACGCAGGTCCTAAATTTTAGGCCTTGATTCTCTAAGTAACTAAGGTCTTGACACCAAATCTACGTCATTAACTGACACTACCCCTAGACCTTAATCTAATCTTGACTTTAGCTAATGTCAAGTTTAGGGAAAGAGATTCTTTACGATGAAATTCTTTCATCATATGAATATTGGTTTCTTAAAACAATAATTTTTAAACTCTTGTTAACCTTAAACAAAGTGTACTCAACTGCTGTGGAATATTCCTTCATAGCAGCGTGCATGGTTTACTTTTACATTCTCGTGTGTTGGCCTTCAGTGTTCTTGCAGGAATGGCTCCTCTTATGCTAACTAAATCATCCCTGATGCTGAACATAAATAAGGCGCTGAAATTACTCCCGATGCTCTGAACCTGTCCCTAACTACGGCCTGGAGACTCGTGCTAAACCAGGCCCTGACACTGTCCCAAACCAAGACCCTGACATTACACGTAACTCGGACCCTGACACTACTCCTAGCTCACTCCCTGACACTATTACCTAACAAAGCCCATAATGATATTCCTAACTCACACCCTGACACTGACTCTAACTAAGGCCCTGCTGCCGCCAATATCTAAAGTCCTGATGCTATCCTGAGTTAATATCCTGACCCAGGTCTTACCAAGGTCCTGAAACTGACCCAAAGTAAGCCTTGATGCTGTCTGAAAATGAGGCCCTGAGGCTCTCCCTAACAGAGGCCCTGATAATGTCTTTAGTGAAGACCCTCACGCTGATCCCACAGAGGCCCTTCTGCTGCTCCTAAGTCATGCCCTGACAGTGTCCCGAACTCAGGCCCTAAAGATAAGCCTCACTTAGGCCCTTTGGCTGTACCTTCCTTATGCTCTGACGCTGTCTGTATAGGAAGCCCTGGCAGTGGTCCTGATTTAGGCCCTCACGCTGGTCCTAAGTAAGGCCCTGAGGCTCTCAATAACGAAGGTCTTCACGCTTTTCCTGGGTCATTTCGTGACGCTATCCCTGGCCCGGAACCTGACTCTGTCCCAAGCTCATGTCCTGCATCTTATCCTAAATGAAACCCTAATAGTATCCCTAACTAAGCCCTGACCAATCCGAACAAAGGCCTTCACACTATCTCTCACGAGCGCCCGGAATCTGTCCCTAATGGTCCCTGCTGCAATTAATAACTAAAAAAAGGACACTGTCCAGAGCTAATATCCTGACACATTTCTAGCCACTGTCCTGATACTTTCCAAAAGAAAGCCTGTTGCCGTCCTTAAGTGAAGACCTGAGGCTGTGCCTAACTCAGGCCCTGCAGCTTTCCCTAACTGAGGCCTTGATTCTGTGACTAACACAGGCCCTGTTCATGTCTTTCACTATGACCTGCATGCTGACCCCACAAAGGCCCTGATGCTGTTCCTACGTCATGCCCTGACTGTGTCTCCAGCAGGTGGGCTGGCACTAGGCCTCACTCAGGCCTAGACGTTCTCCCTAAGTCAGGCTCTGACGATGTCCCTACCCGAAGCCCTGACACAGGTCCTAAATTAGGCCCTGATTCTCTAAATAACTAAGGTCTTGACACCAACCCAGGTCATTTTCTGACACTATCCCTGGCTCGGATCATGACTCTGTCCCAAGGTAATGTCCTGCATCTTATCCTAATTGAAACCCTAATACTCTCCCTAACTAAGGCCCGGACTAATCCTAATTAAGGCATTGACCCTATCTCTCACTAAGGCCCAGAATCTATCCCTAACATGGGCCCTGCTGCAATCAATAATGAAAATCCGGACACTATCCTGAGCTAATATGCTGACACTTTTCTATCCACGGACCTGACACAGTCCCAAAGAAAGGCCTGTCGCTGTCCTTAAATGAAGACCTGAGGCTGTGCCTAACTCAGGCCCTGAAGCTTTCCCTAACGGAGGCCTCGATTCTCTGACGCACTCAGGCCCTGCTCATGTCCTTAACTATGACCCGAATGCTGACCCAACCAAGGCCCGGATGCTGCTTCGACGTCATGCCCTGACACTGTCTCCAGCTAGGGGCCTGAAGCTGGGCCTCACTCAGGCCCTGTTTCTTGCCCTAAGTCCGGTCCTGATGCTGGTCCTAAATAAGGCCCTCAGGTTCTCAGTAACTAAGGTCTTGACACTATCCCGAGGTCATTTGCTGACACAATCCCTAGACTTTACCCTAACCCTGTCCCTAGCTAATGTCCTGCCTCTTATGCTAACTGAAGCCCTTATGCTGTGCCCATGTCAGGACCTGAATTGAGTCCCCATGCCGTGACACTGTCCCTAACTAAGGCCTGGATGTTAGGCCTAACTCAAGGCCTGACACTGTCCCTAACTAAGGCCCTGATGCCATCAATATCTAAAGTCCTCACACTATCCTCAGCTAATTTACTATCCCATCTCTTACTAAGGTCCTGAAAATATCGCTAAGTAAGCCGTGACGCTGTCCCTAACAGAAGGCCTGCTCATGTCTTTAACGAAGACCATAATGCTGATCCAACAACGGCACTGATGCTGCTCCTGTGTCACGCCCTGACAGTGTCCCCACCTACAGGAATGACGCTAGGCCTCACTCAGGCCCTGTCGCTCACCCCAAGCCAGTCCGGGATGCGATTTTTACATGAAGCCCTAACATTGCTTCTAAAGAAGGCCCTGATGCTCTCAGTAACTAAGGTCTTGACACTATCTCTCACTAAGGCCTGGAATCTGTCCCTAACATGGGTCCTGCTGCAATCAATAACTAAAATCCGGACACTATCCTGAGCTAATATGCTGACACATTTCTATCCAAGGTTCTGACACTGTCCCAAAGAGAGCCCTGTCGCTCTCCTTAACTGAAGACGTGAGGCTGTGCCTAACTCAGGCCCTGAAGCTTTCCTTAACCCAGGCCTTGATTCTGTGACTCACTCAAGCCCTGCTCATGTCTTTCACTATGACCCGAATGCTGACTCCACAAACGCCCTGATGCTGCTCCTAAGTCATGCCCTGACAGTGTCTGCATCTAGGGGCCTGATGCTAGGCCTCACTCAGGCCCTCACTTTCTCCCTATACCAGGCTCTGACACTGTCCCTACCCGAAGCCCTGGCACAGATCCTAAATTAGGCCCTGATTCTATAAGTAACTAAGGGCTTGATTCCAAACCTAGGTCATTACCTGACACTAGCCCTAGGCGTGAACGTAAACTTCTCTTTTGCTAATGTTAAATTTAGCTAAAGAGATTCTTTAGGATGAAATTCTTTCATCTTCTGAATAGAGTTTTCTGAAAAAAATAATGTTTAAACTCTTACTGAACTTAAACAAAATGTACTCAACTTCTGTGGAATATTCCTTTATACCAGCCTGCCTGGTTTACTTCTGCATTTGCCTGTGTTGGCTTTCAGGGTGCTTGTAGGAATACCTCCTCTTATGCTAACGAACTAACTCTTATTATGCTAAATCCCTGATGTTTTCCCTAATTAAATTCAGGAAACTCCTCCCAAGGCTGTGAACCCCTCCCAAACTGAGGCCTGGAGGCTCATCCTAGCTCAGGCCCTGACACAACTCCTAGCTCAGTCCCTGACACTATACCTAACAAAGGCCATAATGCTAGTCCTAACTCAGGCCCTGACACTGTTTCTAACTACAGCCCAGCTGCCGCCAATATCTAAAATCCTGATACTATCCTGAGTTAATATCCTGACCCAGGTCTTACCAAGGTCCTGAAACTGACCCAAAGTAAGCCTTGATGCTGTCCATAAATGAGGCCCTGAGGCTCTCCCTAACAGAGGCCCTGATAATGTCTTTAATGAAGAACCTGACACTGATCCCACAGAGGCCCTTCTGCTGCTCCTAAGTCATGCCCTGACAGTGTCCCGAACTCAGGCCCTAAAGATAAGCCTCACTTAGGCCCTTTGGCTGTACCTTCCTTATGCTCTGACGCTGTCTGTATAGGAAGCCCTGGCAGTGGTCCTGATTTAGGCCCTCACGCTGGTCCTAAGTAAGGCCCTGAGGCTCTCAATAACGAAGGTCTTCACGCTTTTCCTGGGTCATTTCGTGACGCTATCCCTGGCCCGGAACCTGACTCTGTCCCAAGCTCATGTCCTGCATCTTATCCTAAATGAAACCCTAATAGTATCCCTAACTAAGCCCTGACCAATCCGAACAAAGGCCTTGACACTATCTCTCACTAAAGCCCGGAATCTGTCCCTAACATGGCACCTGTTGCAATCAATAACTAAAATCCGGACACTGTCCTGAGATAATTTCCTGACACATTTCTATGCACGATCCTGACACTGTCCCAAACCGGTCGGTGTCTTTAAGTGAAGACCTGACACTGTGCCTAACTCAGGCCCTGAAGCTTTCCCTAAGTGAGGCCTTGATTCTGTGACTCACTCAAGGCCTGCTCATGTCTTTCACTATGACCTTTCGCTGACCCAACCAAGGTGTTTATGCTGCTCCTAAGTCGTACCCTGACTGTGTCTGCAGCTAGGAGGCTGACGCTAGGCCTCACTCAGGCCTTGACGTTCTCCATAAGTCAGGTCTGAATCTGTCCCTACCGAAAATCTTGACGCAGGTCCTAAATTTTAGGCCTTGATTCTCTAAGTAACTAAGGTCTTGACACCAAATCCAGGTCATTAACTGACACTACCCCTAGACCTTAATCTAATCTTGACTTTAGCTAATGTCAAGTTTAGGGAAAGAGATTCTTTACGATGAAATTCTTTCATCATATGAATATTGGTTTCTTAAAACAATAATTTTTAAACTCTTGTTAACCTTAAACAAAGTGTACTCAACTGCTGTGGAATATTCCTTCATAGCAGCGTGCATGGTTCACTTTTACATTCTTGTGTGTTGGCCTTCAGGGTTCTTGCAGGAATGGCTCCTCTTATGCTAACTAAATCATCCCTGATGCTGAACATAAATAAGGCGCTGAAATTACTCCCGATGCTGTGAACCGCTCCCTAACTACGGCCTGGAGACTCGTGCTAACCCAGGCGCTGACACTGTCCCTAACCAAGACCCTGACATTACACGTAACTCGGACCCTGACACTACTCCTAGCTCACTCCCTGACACTATACCTGACAAAGGCCATAATGATATTCCTAACTCAGACCCTGACACTGACTCTAACTAAGGCCCTACTGCCGCCAATATCTAAAGTCCTGATACTATCCTGAGTTAATATCCTGACCCAGGTCTTACCAAGGTCCTGAAACTGACCCAAAGTAAGCCTTGATGCTGTCCGAAAATGAGGTCCTGAGGCTCTCCCTAACAGAGGCCCTGATAATGTCTTTAATGAAGACCCTCAGGCTGATCCCACAGAGGCCCTTCTGCTGCTCCTAAGTCATGCCCTGACACTTTCCCTAACTCAGATCCTAAAGATAGGCCTCACTTAGGCACTTGGGCTGTACCTTACTTAGGCTCTGATGCTGTCCTTATATGAAGCCAGGGCAGTGGTCGTGATTTAGGGCCTGACTCTGGTCCTAAGTCAGGCCCCGATGCTCTCAATAACTAAGGTTTTAACGCTTTCTCTTGGTCGTTTCCTGACACTATCCCTGGCCCGGAACCTGACTCTGTCCCAAGCTCATGTCCTGCATCTTATCCTAAATGAAACCCTAACACTCTCCGTAACTAGGGCCCTGAATAATCCTGCCTAAGGCCTTGACACGACTTCTCACTAAGGCCCGGAACCTGACATTGTCCCTAGAAAAGGCCCTGACTATACCTAACAAAGGCTATAATGCTAGTCCTAACTCAGGCCCTGACACTGTTTCTAACTAAAGCCCAGCTGCCGCCAATATCTAAAATCCTGATATTATCCTGAGTTAATATCCTGACCCAGGTCTTACCAAGGTCCTGAAACTGACTAAAAGTAAGCCTTGATGCTGTCCATAAATGAGGCCCTGAGGCTCTCCCTAACAGAGACCCTGATAATGTCTTTAATGAAGAACCTGACACTGATCCCACAGAGGCCCTTCTGCTGCTCCTAAGTCATGCCCTGACAGTGTCCCGAACTCAGGCCCTAAAGATAAGCCTCACTTAGGCCCTTTGGCTGTACCTTCCTTATGCTCTGACGCTGTCTGTATAGGAAGACCTGGCAGTGGTCCTGATTTAGGCCCTGACGCTGGTCCTAAGTAAGGCCCTGAGGCTCTCAATAACGAAGGTCTTCACGCATTTCCTGGGTCATTTCGCGACGCTATCCCTGGCCCGGAACCTGACTCTGTCCCAAGCTCATGTCCTGCATCTTATCCTAAATGAAACCCTAATAGTATCCCTAACTAAGCCCTGATTAAACCTAACAAGGGCCTTCACACTATCTCTCACCAACACCCAGAATATATCCCTAATGGTCCCTGCTGCAATCAATAACTAAAATCCGGACACTGTCCTGAGCTATTACCCTGACTCCTTTCTATCCACTGTCCTGATACTTTCCAAAAGAAAGCCTGTTGCCGTCCTTAAGTGAAGACCTGAGGCTGTGCCTAACTCAGGCCCTGAAACTTTCCCTAACTGAGGCCTTGATTCTGTGACTAACACAGGCCCTGCTCATTTCTTTCACTATGACCCGAATGCTGACCCAACAAAGGCCCTGATGCTATTCCTACGTCATGCCCTGTGACTCCAGCTAGTGGGCTGACACTAGGCCGCACTCAGGCCTAGATGTTCTCCCTAAGTCAGGCTCTGACGCTGTCCCTACCCGAAACCCTGACACAGGTCCTAAATTAGGCCCTGATTCTCTAAGTAACTAAGGTCTTGACACCAACCCAGGTCATTGGCTGACACTATCCCTGGCTCGGATCGTGACTCTGTCCCAAGCTAATGTCCTGCATCTTATCCTAATTGAAACCCTAATACTCTCCCTAACTAAGTCGCTCACTGATCCTAACTAAGACTTTCACCCTATCTCTCACTAAGGCCCAGAATCTGTCCCTAACATGGGACCTTCTGCAGTCAATAATGAAAATCCGGACACTATCCTGAGCTAATATCCTGACACATTTCTATCCACCCACCAGACACAGTCCCAAAGAAAGGCCTGTCGCTGTCCTTAACTGAAGACGAGAGGCTGTGCCTAACTCAGGACCTCAAGATTTCCCTAACTGAGGCCTCGATTCTCTGACTCACTCAGGCCCTGCTCATGTCTTTCACTATGACCCGAATGCTGACTCCACAAACGCCCTGAATGCTGCTCTTAAGTCATGCCCTGACAGTGTCTGCATCTAGGGGCCTCACTCAGGCCCTCACCTTCTCCCTATATCAGGCTCTGACGCTGTCCCTACCCGAATCCCTGGCACAGGTCTTAAATTAGGCCCTGATTCTCTAAGTACCTAAGGGCTTGATTCCAAACCTAGGTCATTACCTGACACTAGCCCTAGACCTGAATGTAACCTTGTCCGTTGCTAATGTCAAATTTATCTAAAGAGATTCTTTAGGATGAAATTCTTTCATCTTCTGAATAGAGTTTTCTGAAAAAAATAATGTTTAAACTCTTACCGACCTTAAACAAAATGTACTCAACTTCTGCGGAATATTCCTTTATACCAGCATGTATGGTTTCCTTCTGCATCTGCGTGTGTTGGCTTAAAGGGTGCTTGTAGGAATGCCTACTGTTATGCTAACTAAATCCCTGATGCTGTCCCTAAATAACGTCCTGAAATTAGTCTCAAGGCTGTGAACCTGTCCCAAACTGAGGCCTGGAGGCTCATCCTAGCTCAGGCCCTGACACTGTCCCTAGCAAAGGCCCTCACACAACTCCTAGCTCAGTCCCTGACACTATACCTAACAAAGGCCATAATGCTAGTCCTAACTCAGGCCCTGACACTGTTTCTAACTACAGCCCAGCTGCCGCCAATATCTAAAATCCTGATACTATCCTGAGTTAATATCCTGACCCAGGTCTTACCAAGGTCCTGAAACTGACCCAAAGTAAGCCTTGATGCTGTCCATAAATGAGGCCCTGAGGCTCTCCCTAACAGAGGCCCTGATAATGTCTTTAATGAAGAACCTGACACTGATCCCACAGAGGCCCTTCTGCTGCTCCTAAGTCATGCCCTGACAGTGTCCCGAACTCAGGCCCTAAAGATAAGCCTCACTTAGGCCCTTTGGCTGTACCTTCCTTATGCTCTGACGCTGTCTGTATAGGAAGCCCTGGCAGTGGTCCTGATTTAGGCCCTCACGCTGGTCCTAAGTAAGGCCCTGAGGCTCTCAATAACGAAGGTCTTCACGCTTTTCCTGGGTCATTTCGTGACGCTATCCCTGGCCCGGAACCTGACTCTGTCCCAAGCTCATGTCCTGCATCTTATCCTAAATGAAACCCTAATAGTATCCCTAACTAAGCCCTGACCAATCCGAACAAAGGCCTTGACACTATCTCTCACTAAAGCCCGGAATCTGTCCCTAACATGGCACCTGTTGCAATCAATAACTAAAATCCGGACACTGTCCTGAGATAATTTCCTGACACATTTCTATGCACGATCCTGACACTGTCCCAAACCGGTCGGTGTCTTTAAGTGAAGACCTGACACTGTGCCTAACTCAGGCCCTGAAGCTTTCCCTAAGTGAGGCCTTGATTCTGTGACTCACTCAAGGCCTGCTCATGTCTTTCACTATGACCTTTCGCTGACCCAACCAAGGTGTTTATGCTGCTCCTAAGTCGTACCCTGACTGTGTCTGCAGCTAGGAGGCTGACGCTAGGCCTCACTCAGGCCTTGACGTTCTCCATAAGTCAGGTCTGAATCTGTCCCTACCGAAAATCTTGACGCAGGTCCTAAATTTTAGGCCTTGATTCTCTAAGTAACTAAGGTCTTGACACCAAATCCAGGTCATTAACTGACACTACCCCTAGACCTTAATCTAATCTTGACTTTAGCTAATGTCAAGTTTAGGGAAAGAGATTCTTTACGATGAAATTCTTTCATCATATGAATATTGGTTTCTTAAAACAATAATTTTTAAACTCTTGTTAACCTTAAACAAAGTGTACTCAACTGCTGTGGAATATTCCTTCATAGCAGCGTGCATGGTTCACTTTTACATTCTTGTGTGTTGGCCTTCAGGGTTCTTGCAGGAATGGCTCCTCTTATGCTAACTAAATCATCCCTGATGCTGAACATAAATAAGGCGCTGAAATTACTCCCGATGCTGTGAACCGCTCCCTAACTACGGCCTGGAGACTCGTGCTAACCCAGGCGCTGACACTGTCCCTAACCAAGACCCTGACATTACACGTAACTCGGACCCTGACACTACTCCTAGCTCACTCCCTGACACTATACCTGACAAAGGCCATAATGATATTCCTAACTCAGACCCTGACACTGACTCTAACTAAGGCCCTACTGCCGCCAATATCTAAAGTCCTGATACTATCCTGAGTTAATATCCTGACCCAGGTCTTACCAAGGTCCTGAAACTGACCCAAAGTAAGCCTTGATGCTGTCCGAAAATGAGGTCCTGAGGCTCTCCCTAACAGAGGCCCTGATAATGTCTTTAATGAAGACCCTCAGGCTGATCCCACAGAGGCCCTTCTGCTGCTCCTAAGTCATGCCCTGACACTTTCCCTAACTCAGATCCTAAAGATAGGCCTCACTTAGGCACTTGGGCTGTACCTTACTTAGGCTCTGATGCTGTCCTTATATGAAGCCAGGGCAGTGGTCGTGATTTAGGGCCTGACTCTGGTCCTAAGTCAGGCCCCGATGCTCTCAATAACTAAGGTTTTAACGCTTTCTCTTGGTCGTTTCCTGACACTATCCCTGGCCCGGAACCTGACTCTGTCCCAAGCTCATGTCCTGCATCTTATCCTAAATGAAACCCTAACACTCTCCGTAACTAGGGCCCTGAATAATCCTGCCTAAGGCCTTGACACGACTTCTCACTAAGGCCCGGAACCTGACATTGTCCCTAGAAAAGGCCCTGACTATACCTAACAAAGGCTATAATGCTAGTCCTAACTCAGGCCCTGACACTGTTTCTAACTAAAGCCCAGCTGCCGCCAATATCTAAAATCCTGATATTATCCTGAGTTAATATCCTGACCCAGGTCTTACCAAGGTCCTGAAACTGACTAAAAGTAAGCCTTGATGCTGTCCATAAATGAGGCCCTGAGGCTCTCCCTAACAGAGACCCTGATAATGTCTTTAATGAAGAACCTGACACTGATCCCACAGAGGCCCTTCTGCTGCTCCTAAGTCATGCCCTGACAGTGTCCCGAACTCAGGCCCTAAAGATAAGCCTCACTTAGGCCCTTTGGCTGTACCTTCCTTATGCTCTGACGCTGTCTGTATAGGAAGACCTGGCAGTGGTCCTGATTTAGGCCCTGACGCTGGTCCTAAGTAAGGCCCTGAGGCTCTCAATAACGAAGGTCTTCACGCATTTCCTGGGTCATTTCGCGACGCTATCCCTGGCCCGGAACCTGACTCTGTCCCAAGCTCATGTCCTGCATCTTATCCTAAATGAAACCCTAATAGTATCCCTAACTAAGCCCTGATTAAACCTAACAAGGGCCTTCACACTATCTCTCACCAACACCCAGAATATATCCCTAATGGTCCCTGCTGCAATCAATAACTAAAATCCGGACACTGTCCTGAGCTATTACCCTGACTCCTTTCTATCCACTGTCCTGATACTTTCCAAAAGAAAGCCTGTTGCCGTCCTTAAGTGAAGACCTGAGGCTGTGCCTAACTCAGGCCCTGAAACTTTCCCTAACTGAGGCCTTGATTCTGTGACTAACACAGGCCCTGCTCATTTCTTTCACTATGACCCGAATGCTGACCCAACAAAGGCCCTGATGCTATTCCTACGTCATGCCCTGTGACTCCAGCTAGTGGGCTGACACTAGGCCGCACTCAGGCCTAGATGTTCTCCCTAAGTCAGGCTCTGACGCTGTCCCTACCCGAAACCCTGACACAGGTCCTAAATTAGGCCCTGATTCTCTAAGTAACTAAGGTCTTGACACCAACCCAGGTCATTGGCTGACACTATCCCTGGCTCGGATCGTGACTCTGTCCCAAGCTAATGTCCTGCATCTTATCCTAATTGAAACCCTAATACTCTCCCTAACTAAGTCGCTCACTGATCCTAACTAAGACTTTCACCCTATCTCTCACTAAGGCCCAGAATCTGTCCCTAACATGGGACCTTCTGCAGTCAATAATGAAAATCCGGACACTATCCTGAGCTAATATCCTGACACATTTCTATCCACCCACCAGACACAGTCCCAAAGAAAGGCCTGTCGCTGTCCTTAACTGAAGACGAGAGGCTGTGCCTAACTCAGGACCTCAAGATTTCCCTAACTGAGGCCTCGATTCTCTGACTCACTCAGGCCCTGCTCATGTCTTTCACTATGACCCGAATGCTGACTCCACAAACGCCCTGAATGCTGCTCTTAAGTCATGCCCTGACAGTGTCTGCATCTAGGGGCCTCACTCAGGCCCTCACCTTCTCCCTATATCAGGCTCTGACGCTGTCCCTACCCGAATCCCTGGCACAGGTCTTAAATTAGGCCCTGATTCTCTAAGTACCTAAGGGCTTGATTCCAAACCTAGGTCATTACCTGACACTAGCCCTAGACCTGAATGTAACCTTGTCCGTTGCTAATGTCAAATTTATCTAAAGAGATTCTTTAGGATGAAATTCTTTCATCTTCTGAATAGAGTTTTCTGAAAAAAATAATGTTTAAACTCTTACCGACCTTAAACAAAATGTACTCAACTTCTGCGGAATATTCCTTTATACCAGCATGTATGGTTTCCTTCTGCATCTGCGTGTGTTGGCTTAAAGGGTGCTTGTAGGAATGCCTACTGTTATGCTAACTAAATCCCTGATGCTGTCCCTAAATAACGTCCTGAAATTAGTCTCAAGGCTGTGAACCTGTCCCAAACTGAGGCCTGGAGGCTCATCCTAGCTCAGGCCCTGACACTGTCCCTAGCAAAGGCCCTCACACAACTCCTAGCTCAGTCCCTGACACTATACCTAACAAAGGCCATAATGCTAGTCCTAACTCAGGCCCTGACACTGTTTCTAACTAAAGCCCAGCTGCCGCCAATATCTAAAATCCTGATACTATCCTGAGTTAATATCCTGACCCAGGTCTTACCAAGGTCCTGAAACTGACTAAAACTAAGCCTTGATGCTGTCCATAAATAAGGCCCTGAGGCTCTCCCTAACAGAGGCCCTGATAATGTCTTTAATGAAGAACCTGACGCTGATCCCAAAGAGGCCCTTCTGCTGCTCCTAAGTCATGCCCTGACAGTGTCCCGAACTCAGGCCCTAAAGATAAGCCTCACTTAGGCCCTTTGGCTGTACCTTCCTTATGCTCTGACGCTGTCTGTATAGGAAGCCCTGGCAGTGGTCCTGATTTAGGCCCTCACGCTGGTCCTAAGTAAGGCCCTGAGGCTCGCAATAACGAAGGTCTTCACGCTTTTCCTGGGTCATTTCGTGACGTTATCCCTGGCCCGGAACCTGACTCTGTCCCAAGCTAATGTCCTGCATCTTATCCTAAATGAAACCCTAATAGTATGCCTAACTAAGCCCTGACCAATCCGAACAAAGGCCTTGACACTATCTCTCACTAAAGCCCGGAATCTGTCCCTAACATGGGACCTGTTGCAATCAATAACTAAAATCCGGACACTGTCCTGAGATACTTTCCTGACACATTTCTATGCACGATCCTGACACTGTCCCAAACCGGTCGGTGTCTTTAAGTGAAGACCAGACACTGTGCCTAACTCAGGCCCTGAAGCTTTCCCTAACGGAGGCCTTGATTCTGTGACTCACTCAAGGCCTGCTCATGTCTTTCACTATGACCTTTCGCTGACCCAACCAAGGTGTTTATGCTGCTCCTAAGTCATGCCCTGACTGTGTCTACAGCTACGGGGATGACGCTAGGCCTCACTCAGGCCCTGAAGTTCTCCATAAGTCAGGTCTGACGCTGTCCCTACCGAAAATCTTGACGCAGGTCCTAAATTTTAGGCCTTGATTCTCTAAGTAAGTAAGGTCTTGACACTAAAACTAGGTCATTAACTGACACTACCCCTAGACCTTAATCTAATCTTGACTTTAGCTAATGTCAAGTTTAGGGAAAGAGATTCTTTACGATGAAATTCTTTCATCATATGAATATTGGTTTCTTAAAACAATAATTTTTAAACTCTTGTTAACCTTAAACAAAGTGTACTCAACTGCTGTGGAATATTCCTTCATAGCAGCATGCATGGTTCACTTTTACATTCTTGTGTGTTGGCCTTCAAGGTTCTTGCAGGAATGGCTCCTCTTATGCTAACTAAATCATCCCTGATGCTGAACATAAATAAGGCGCTGAAATTACTCCCGATGCTCTGAACCTGTCCCTAACTACGGCCTGGAGACTCGTGCTAAACCAGGCCCTGACACTGTCCCAAACCAAGACCCTGACATTACACGTAACTCGGACCCTGACACTACTCCTAGCTCACTCCCTGACACTATTACCTAACAAAGCCCATAATGATATTCCTAACTCAGACCCTGACACTGACTCTCACTAAGGCCCTACTGCCGCCAATATCTAAAGTCCTGATATTATCCTGAGTTAATATCCTGACCCAGGTCTTACCAAGGTCCTGAAACTGACCCAAAGTAAGCCTTGATGCTGTCTGAAAATGAGGCCCTG
Organism: Kogia breviceps; assembly: GCF_026419965.1. Lineage (NCBI taxonomy): Eukaryota > Metazoa > Chordata > Mammalia > Artiodactyla > Physeteridae > Kogia > Kogia breviceps. Next base: position 347,672 of record NW_026711588.1, read on the forward strand.
AGGCTCTCAGTAACAGAGGCCCTGATAATGTCTTTAGTGAAGACCCTCACGCTGATGCCACAGAGGCTCTTCTGCAGCTCCTATGTCTTGCCCTGACAGTGTCCCGAACTCAGGAACTAAAGATAAGCCTCACTTAGGCCCTTTGGCTGTACCTTCCTTATGCTCTGACGCTGTCTGTATAGGAAGCCCTGGCAGTGGTCCTGATTTAGGCCCTCACGCTGGTCCTAAGTAAGGCCCTGAGGCTCTCAATAACGAAGGTCTTCACGCTTTTCCTGGGTCATTTCGTGACGTTATCCCTGGCCCGGAACCTGACTCTGTCCCAAGCTCATGTCCTGCATCTTATCCTAAATGAAACCCTAATAGTATCCCTAACTAAGCCCTGACTAATCCGAACAAAGGCCTTGACACTATCTCTCACTAAAGCCCGGAATCTGTCCCTAACATGGGACCTGTTGCAATCAATAACTAAAATCCGGACACTGTCCTGAGCTAATATCCTGACTCATTTCTATCCACTGTTCTGATACTTTCCAAAAGAAAGCCTGTTGCCGTCCTTAAGTGAAGACCTGAGGCTGTTCCTAACTCAGGCCCTGAAGCTTTCCCTGACTGAGGCCTTGATTCTGTGACTAACACAGGCCCTGTTCATGTCTTTCACTATGACCTGCATGCTAACCCCACAAAGGCCCTGATGCTGTTCCTACGTCATGCCCTGACTGTGTCTCCAGCAGGTGGGCTGGCACTAGGCCTCACTCAGGCCTAGACGTTCTCCCTAAGTCAGGCTCTGACGCTGTCCCTACCCGAAGCCCTGACACAGGTCCTAAATTAGGCCCTGATTCTCTAAATAACTAAGGTCTTGACACCAACCCAGGTCATTTTCTGACACTATCCCTGGCTCGGATCATGAGTCTGTCCCAAGCTCATGTCCTGCATCTTATCCTAAATGAAACCCTAATAGTATCCCTAACTAAGCCCTGACTAATCCGAACAAAGGCCTTGACACTATCTCTCACTAAAGCCCGGAATCTGTCCCTAACATGGCACCTGTTGCAATCAATAACTAAAATCCGGACACTGTCCTGAGGTAATTTCCTGACACATTTCTATGCACGATCCTGACACTGTCCCAAACCGGTCGGTGTCTGTAAGTGAAGACCTGACACTGTGCCTAACTCAGGCCCTGAAGCTTTCCCTAAGTGAGGCCTTGATTCTGTGACTCACTCAAGGCCTGCTCATGTCTTTCACTATGACCTTTCGCTGACCCAACCAAGGTGTTTATGCTGCTCCTAAGTCGTACCCTGACTGTGTCTGCAGCTAGGGGGCTGACGCTAGGCCTCACTCAGGCCCTGACGTTCTCCATAAGTCAGGTCTGACGCTGTCCCTACCGAAAATCTTGACGCAGGTCCTAAATTTTAGGCCTTGATTCTCTAAGTAACTAAGGTCTTGACACCAAATCCAGGTCATTAACTGACACTACCCCTAGACCTTAATCTAATCTTGACTTTAGCTAATGTCAAGTTTAGGGAAAGAGATTCTTTACGATGAAATTCTTTCATCATATGAATATTGTTTTCTTAAAACAATAATTTTTAAACTCTTGTTAACCTTAAACAAAGTGTACTCAACTGCTGTGGAATATTCCTTCATAGCAGCATGCATGGTTCACTTTTACATTCTCGTGTGTTGGCCTTCAAGGTTCTTGCAGGAATGGCTCCTCTTATGCTAACTAAATCATCCCTGATGCTGAACATAAATAAGGCGCTGAAATTACTCCCGATGCTGTGAACCGCTCCCTAACTACGGCCTGGAGACTCGTGCTAAACCAGGCCCTGACACTGTCCCAAACCAAGACCCTGACATTACACGTAACTCGGACCCTGACACTACTCCTAGCTCACTCCCTGACACTATTACCTAACAAAGCCCATAATGATATTCCTAACTCACACCCTGACACTGACTCTAACTAAGGCCCTACTGCCGCCAATATCTAAAGTCCTGATGCTATCCTGAGTTAATATCCTGACCCAGGTCTTACCAAGGTCCTGAAACTGACCCAAAGTAAGCCTTGATGCTGTCCGAAAATGAGGCCCTGAGGCTCTCCCTAACAGAGGCCCTGATAATGTCTTTAGTGAAGACCCTCACGCTGATCCCACAGAGGCCCTTCTGCTGCTCCTAAGTCATGCCCTGACAGTGTCCCGAACTCAGGCCCTAAAGATAAGCCTCACTTAGGCCCTTTGGCTGTACCTTCCTTATGCTCTGACGCTGTCTGTATAGGAAGCCCTGGCAGTGGTCCTGATTTAGGCCCTCACGCTGGTCCTAAGTAAGGCCCTGAGGCTCTCAATAACGAAGGTCTTCACGCTTTTCCTGGGTCATTTCGTGACGCTATCCCTGGCCCGGAACCTGACTCTGTCCCAAGCTCATGTCCTGCATCTTATCCTAAATGAAACCCTAATAGTATCCCTAACTAAGCCCTGACCAATCCGAACAAAGGCCTTCACACTATCTCTCACGAGCGCCCGGAATCTGTCCCTAATGGTCCCTGCTGCAATTAATAACTAAAAAAAGGACACTGTCCAGAGCTAATATCCTGACACATTTCTAGCCACTGTCCTGATACTTTCCAAAAGAAAGCCTGTTGCCGTCCTTAAGTGAAGACCTGAGGCTGTGCCTAACTCAGGCCCTGCAGCTTTCCCTAACTGAGGCCTTGATTCTGTGACTAACACAGGCCCTGTTCATGTCTTTCACTATGACCTGCATGCTGACCCCACAAAGGCCCTGATGCTGTTCCTACGTCATGCCCTGACTGTGTCTCCAGCAGGTGGGCTGGCACTAGGCCTCACTCAGGCCTAGACGTTCTCCCTAAGTCAGGCTCTGACGATGTCCCTACCCGAAGCCCTGACACAGGTCCTAAATTAGGCCCTGATTCTCTAAATAACTAAGGTCTTGACACCAACCCAGGTCATTTTCTGACACTATCCCTGGCTCGGATCATGACTCTGTCCCAAGGTAATGTCCTGCATCTTATCCTAATTGAAACCCTAATACTCTCCCTAACTAAGGCCCGGACTAATCCTAATTAAGGCATTGACCCTATCTCTCACTAAGGCCCAGAATCTATCCCTAACATGGGCCCTGCTGCAATCAATAATGAAAATCCGGACACTATCCTGAGCTAATATGCTGACACTTTTCTATCCACGGACCTGACACAGTCCCAAAGAAAGGCCTGTCGCTGTCCTTAAATGAAGACCTGAGGCTGTGCCTAACTCAGGCCCTGAAGCTTTCCCTAACGGAGGCCTCGATTCTCTGACGCACTCAGGCCCTGCTCATGTCCTTAACTATGACCCGAATGCTGACCCAACCAAGGCCCGGATGCTGCTTCGACGTCATGCCCTGACACTGTCTCCAGCTAGGGGCCTGAAGCTGGGCCTCACTCAGGCCCTGTTTCTTGCCCTAAGTCCGGTCCTGATGCTGGTCCTAAATAAGGCCCTCAGGTTCTCAGTAACTAAGGTCTTGACACTATCCCGAGGTCATTTGCTGACACAATCCCTAGACTTTACCCTAACCCTGTCCCTAGCTAATGTCCTGCCTCTTATGCTAACTGAAGCCCTTATGCTGTGCCCATGTCAGGACCTGAATTGAGTCCCCATGCCGTGACACTGTCCCTAACTAAGGCCTGGATGTTAGGCCTAACTCAAGGCCTGACACTGTCCCTAACTAAGGCCCTGATGCCATCAATATCTAAAGTCCTCACACTATCCTCAGCTAATTTACTATCCCATCTCTTACTAAGGTCCTGAAAATATCGCTAAGTAAGCCGTGACGCTGTCCCTAACAGAAGGCCTGCTCATGTCTTTAACGAAGACCATAATGCTGATCCAACAACGGCACTGATGCTGCTCCTGTGTCACGCCCTGACAGTGTCCCCACCTACAGGAATGACGCTAGGCCTCACTCAGGCCCTGTCGCTCACCCCAAGCCAGTCCGGGATGCGATTTTTACATGAAGCCCTAACATTGCTTCTAAAGAAGGCCCTGATGCTCTCAGTAACTAAGGTCTTGACACTATCTCTCACTAAGGCCTGGAATCTGTCCCTAACATGGGTCCTGCTGCAATCAATAACTAAAATCCGGACACTATCCTGAGCTAATATGCTGACACATTTCTATCCAAGGTTCTGACACTGTCCCAAAGAGAGCCCTGTCGCTCTCCTTAACTGAAGACGTGAGGCTGTGCCTAACTCAGGCCCTGAAGCTTTCCTTAACCCAGGCCTTGATTCTGTGACTCACTCAAGCCCTGCTCATGTCTTTCACTATGACCCGAATGCTGACTCCACAAACGCCCTGATGCTGCTCCTAAGTCATGCCCTGACAGTGTCTGCATCTAGGGGCCTGATGCTAGGCCTCACTCAGGCCCTCACTTTCTCCCTATACCAGGCTCTGACACTGTCCCTACCCGAAGCCCTGGCACAGATCCTAAATTAGGCCCTGATTCTATAAGTAACTAAGGGCTTGATTCCAAACCTAGGTCATTACCTGACACTAGCCCTAGACCTGAACGTAAACTTCTCTTTTGCTAATGTTAAATTTAGCTAAAGAGATTCTTTAGGATGAAATTCTTTCATCTTCTGAATAGAGTTTTCTGAAAAAAATAATGTTTAAACTCTTACTGAACTTAAACAAAATGTACTCAACTTCTGTGGAATATTCCTTTATACCAGCCTGCCTGGTTTACTTCTGCATTTGCCTGTGTTGGCTTTCAGGGTGCTTGTAGGAATACCTCCTCTTATGCTAACGAACTAACTCTTATTATGCTAAATCCCTGATGTTTTCCCTAATTAAATTCAGGAAACTCCTCCCAAGGCTGTGAACCCCTCCCAAACTGAGGCCTGGAGGCTCATCCTAGCTCAGGCCCTGACACAACTCCTAGCTCAGTCCCTGACACTATACCTAACAAAGGCTATAATGCTAGTCCTAACTCAGGCCCTGACACTGTTTCTAACTAAAGCCCAGCTGCCGCCAATATCTAAAATCCTGATATTATCCTGAGTTAATATCCTGACCCAGGTCTTACCAAGGTCCTGAAACTGACTAAAAGTAAGCCTTGATGCTGTCCATAAATGAGGCCCTGAGGCTCTCCCTAACAGAGACCCTGATAATGTCTTTAATGAAGAACCTGACACTGATCCCACAGAGGCCCTTCTGCTGCTCCTAAGTCATGCCCTGACAGTGTCCCGAACTCAGGCCCTAAAGATAAGCCTCACTTAGGCCCTTTGGCTGTACCTTCCTTATGCTCTGACGCTGTCTGTATAGGAAGACCTGGCAGTGGTCCTGATTTAGGCCCTGACGCTGGTCCTAAGTAAGGCCCTGAGGCTCTCAATAACGAAGGTCTTCACGCATTTCCTGGGTCATTTCGCGACGCTATCCCTGGCCCGGAACCTGACTCTGTCCCAAGCTCATGTCCTGCATCTTATCCTAAATGAAACCCTAATAGTATCCCTAACTAAGCCCTGATTAAACCTAACAAGGGCCTTCACACTATCTCTCACCAACACCCAGAATATATCCCTAATGGTCCCTGCTGCAATCAATAACTAAAATCCGGACACTGTCCTGAGCTATTACCCTGACTCCTTTCTATCCACTGTCCTGATACTTTCCAAAAGAAAGCCTGTTGCCGTCCTTAAGTGAAGACCTGAGGCTGTGCCTAACTCAGGCCCTGAAACTTTCCCTAACTGAGGCCTTGATTCTGTGACTAACACAGGCCCTGCTCATTTCTTTCACTATGACCCGAATGCTGACCCAACAAAGGCCCTGATGCTATTCCTACGTCATGCCCTGTGACTCCAGCTAGTGGGCTGACACTAGGCCGCACTCAGGCCTAGATGTTCTCCCTAAGTCAGGCTCTGACGCTGTCCCTACCCGAAACCCTGACACAGGTCCTAAATTAGGCCCTGATTCTCTAAGTAACTAAGGTCTTGACACCAACCCAGGTCATTGGCTGACACTATCCCTGGCTCGGATCGTGACTCTGTCCCAAGCTAATGTCCTGCATCTTATCCTAATTGAAACCCTAATACTCTCCCTAACTAAGTCGCTCACTGATCCTAACTAAGACTTTCACCCTATCTCTCACTAAGGCCCAGAATCTGTCCCTAACATGGGACCTTCTGCAGTCAATAATGAAAATCCGGACACTATCCTGAGCTAATATCCTGACACATTTCTATCCACCCACCAGACACAGTCCCAAAGAAAGGCCTGTCGCTGTCCTTAACTGAAGACGAGAGGCTGTGCCTAACTCAGGACCTCAAGATTTCCCTAACTGAGGCCTCGATTCTCTGACTCACTCAGGCCCTGCTCATGTCTTTCACTATGACCCGAATGCTGACTCCACAAACGCCCTGAATGCTGCTCTTAAGTCATGCCCTGACAGTGTCTGCATCTAGGGGCCTCACTCAGGCCCTCACCTTCTCCCTATATCAGGCTCTGACGCTGTCCCTACCCGAAGCCCTGGCACAGGTCTTAAATTAGGCCCTGATTCTCTAAGTACCTAAGGGCTTGATTCCAAACCTAGGTCATTACCTGACACTAGCCCTAGACCTGAATGTAACCTTGTCCGTTGCTAATGTCAAATTTATCTAAAGAGATTCTTTAGGATGAAATTCTTTCATCTTCTGAATAGAGTTTTCTGAAAAAAATAATGTTTAAACTCTTACCGACCTTAAACAAAATGTACTCAACTTCTGCGGAATATTCCTTTATACCAGCGTGTATGGTTTCCTTCTGCATCTGCGTGTGTTGGCTTAAAGGGTGCTTGTAGGAATGCCTACTGTTATGCTAACTAAATCCCTGATGCTGTCCCTAAATAACGTCCTGAAATTAGTCTCAAGGCTGTGAACCTGTCCCAAACTGAGGCCTGGAGGCTCATCCTAGCTCAGGCCCTGACACTGTCCCTAGCAAAGGCCCTCACACAACTCCTAGCTCAGTCCCTGACACTATACCTAACAAAGGCCATAATGCTAGTCCTAACTCAGGCCCTGACACTGTTTCTAACTAAAGCCCAGCTGCCGCCAATATCTAAAATCCTGATACTATCCTGAGTTAATATCCTGACCCAGGTCTTACCAAGGTCCTGAAACTGACTAAAACTAAGCCTTGATGCTGTCCATAAATAAGGCCCTGAGGCTCTCCCTAACAGAGGCCCTGATAATGTCTTTAATGAAGAACCTGACGCTGATCCCAAAGAGGCCCTTCTGCTGCTCCTAAGTCATGCCCTGACAGTGTCCCGAACTCAGGCCCTAAAGATAAGCCTCACTTAGGCCCTTTGGCTGTACCTTCCTTATGCTCTGACGCTGTCTGTATAGGAAGCCCTGGCAGTGGTCCTGATTTAGGCCCTCACGCTGGTCCTAAGTAAGGCCCTGAGGCTCGCAATAACGAAGGTCTTCACGCTTTTCCTGGGTCATTTCGTGACGTTATCCCTGGCCCGGAACCTGACTCTGTCCCAAGCTAATGTCCTGCATCTTATCCTAAATGAAACCCTAATAGTATGCCTAACTAAGCCCTGACCAATCCGAACAAAGGCCTTGACACTATCTCTCACTAAAGCCCGGAATCTGTCCCTAACATGGGACCTGTTGCAATCAATAACTAAAATCCGGACACTGTCCTGAGATACTTTCCTGACACATTTCTATGCACGATCCTGACACTGTCCCAAACCGGTCGGTGTCTTTAAGTGAAGACCAGACACTGTGCCTAACTCAGGCCCTGAAGCTTTCCCTAACGGAGGCCTTGATTCTGTGACTCACTCAAGGCCTGCTCATGTCTTTCACTATGACCTTTCGCTGACCCAACCAAGGTGTTTATGCTGCTCCTAAGTCATGCCCTGACTGTGTCTACAGCTACGGGGATGACGCTAGGCCTCACTCAGGCCCTGAAGTTCTCCATAAGTCAGGTCTGACGCTGTCCCTACCGAAAATCTTGACGCAGGTCCTAAATTTTAGGCCTTGATTCTCTAAGTAAGTAAGGTCTTGACACTAAAACTAGGTCATTAACTGACACTACCCCTAGACCTTAATCTAATCTTGACTTTAGCTAATGTCAAGTTTAGGGAAAGAGATTCTTTACGATGAAATTCTTTCATCATATGAATATTGGTTTCTTAAAACAATAATTTTTAAACTCTTGTTAACCTTAAACAAAGTGTACTCAACTGCTGTGGAATATTCCTTCATAGCAGCATGCATGGTTCACTTTTACATTCTTGTGTGTTGGCCTTCAAGGTTCTTGCAGGAATGGCTCCTCTTATGCTAACTAAATCATCCCTGATGCTGAACATAAATAAGGCGCTGAAATTACTCCCGATGCTGTGAACCTGTCCCTAACTACGGCCTGGAGACTCGTGCTAAACCAGGCCCTGACACTGTCCCAAACCAAGACCCTGACATTACACGTAACTCGGACCCTGACACTACTCCTAGCTCACTCCCTGACACTATTACCTAACAAAGCCCATAATGATATTCCTAACTCAGACCCTGACACTGACTCTAACTAAGGCCCTACTGCCGCCAATATCTAAAGTCCTGATATTATCCTGAGTTAATATCCTGACCCAGGTCTTACCAAGGTCCTGAAACTGACCCAAAGTAAGCCTTGATGCTGTCTGAAAATGAGGCCCTGAGGCTCTCAGTAACAGAGGCCCTGATAATGTCTTTAGTGAAGACCCTCACGCTGATGCCACAGAGGCTCTTCTGCAGCTCCTATGTCTTGCCCTGACAGTGTCCCGAACTCAGGAACTAAAGATAAGCCTCACTTAGGCCCTTTGGCTGTACCTTCCTTATGCTCTGACGCTGTCTGTATAGGAAGCCCTGGCAGTGGTCCTGATTTAGGCCCTCACGCTGGTCCTAAGTAAGGCCCTGAGGCTCTCAATAACGAAGGTCTTCACGCTTTTCCTGGGTCATTTCGTGACGTTATCCCTGGCCCGGAACCTGACTCTGTCCCAAGCTCATGTCCTGCATCTTATCCTAAATGAAACCCTAATAGTATCCCTAACTAAGCCCTGACTAATCCGAACAAAGGCCTTGACACTATCTCTCACTAAAGCCCGGAATCTGTCCCTAACATGGGACCTGTTGCAATCAATAACTAAAATCCGGACACTGTCCTGAGCTAATATCCTGACTCATTTCTATCCACTGTTCTGATACTTTCCAAAAGAAAGCCTGTTGCCGTCCTTAAGTGAAGACCTGAGGCTGTTCCTAACTCAGGCCCTGAAGCTTTCCCTGACTGAGGCCTTGATTCTGTGACTAACACAGGCCCTGTTCATGTCTTTCACTATGACCTGCATGCTAACCCCACAAAGGCCCTGATGCTGTTCCTACGTCATGCCCTGACTGTGTCTCCAGCAGGTGGGCTGGCACTAGGCCTCACTCAGGCCTAGACGTTCTCCCTAAGTCAGGCTCTGACGCTGTCCCTACCCGAAGCCCTGACACAGGTCCTAAATTAGGCCCTGATTCTCTAAATAACTAAGGTCTTGACACCAACCCAGGTCATTTTCTGACACTATCCCTGGCTCGGATCATGAGTCTGTCCCAAGCTCATGTCCTGCATCTTATCCTAAATGAAACCCTAATAGTATCCCTAACTAAGCCCTGACTAATCCGAACAAAGGCCTTGACACTATCTCTCACTAAAGCCCGGAATCTGTCCCTAACATGGCACCTGTTGCAATCAATAACTAAAATCCGGACACTGTCCTGAGGTAATTTCCTGACACATTTCTATGCACGATCCTGACACTGTCCCAAACCGGTCGGTGTCTGTAAGTGAAGACCTGACACTGTGCCTAACTCAGGCCCTGAAGCTTTCCCTAAGTGAGGCCTTGATTCTGTGACTCACTCAAGGCCTGCTCATGTCTTTCACTATGACCTTTCGCTGACCCAACCAAGGTGTTTATGCTGCTCCTAAGTCGTACCCTGACTGTGTCTGCAGCTAGGGGGCTGACGCTAGGCCTCACTCAGGCCCTGACGTTCTCCATAAGTCAGGTCTGACGCTGTCCCTACCGAAAATCTTGACGCAGGTCCTAAATTTTAGGCCTTGATTCTCTAAGTAACTAAGGTCTTGACACCAAATCCAGGTCATTAACTGACACTACCCCTAGACCTTAATCTAATCTTGACTTTAGCTAATGTCAAGTTTAGGGAAAGAGATTCTTTACGATGAAATTCTTTCATCATATGAATATTGTTTTCTTAAAACAATAATTTTTAAACTCTTGTTAACCTTAAACAAAGTGTACTCAACTGCTGTGGAATATTCCTTCATAGCAGCATGCATGGTTCACTTTTACATTCTCGTGTGTTGGCCTTCAAGGTTCTTGCAGGAATGGCTCCTCTTATGCTAACTAAATCATCCCTGATGCTGAACATAAATAAGGCGCTGAAATTACTCCCGATGCTGTGAACCGCTCCCTAACTACGGCCTGGAGACTCGTGCTAAACCAGGCCCTGACACTGTCCCAAACCAAGACCCTGACATTACACGTAACTCGGACCCTGACACTACTCCTAGCTCACTCCCTGACACTATTACCTAACAAAGCCCATAATGATATTCCTAACTCACACCCTGACACTGACTCTAACTAAGGCCCTACTGCCGCCAATATCTAAAGTCCTGATGCTATCCTGAGTTAATATCCTGACCCAGGTCTTACCAAGGTCCTGAAACTGACCCAAAGTAAGCCTTGATGCTGTCCGAAAATGAGGCCCTGAGGCTCTCCCTAACAGAGGCCCTGATAATGTCTTTAGTGAAGACCCTCACGCTGATCCCACAGAGGCCCTTCTGCTGCTCCTAAGTCATGCCCTGACAGTGTCCCGAACTCAGGCCCTAAAGATAAGCCTCACTTAGGCCCTTTGGCTGTACCTTCCTTATGCTCTGACGCTGTCTGTATAGGAAGCCCTGGCAGTGGTCCTGATTTAGGCCCTCACGCTGGTCCTAAGTAAGGCCCTGAGGCTCTCAATAACGAAGGTCTTCACGCTTTTCCTGGGTCATTTCGTGACGCTATCCCTGGCCCGGAACCTGACTCTGTCCCAAGCTCATGTCCTGCATCTTATCCTAAATGAAACCCTAATAGTATCCCTAACTAAGCCCTGACCAATCCGAACAAAGGCCTTCACACTATCTCTCACGAGCGCCCGGAATCTGTCCCTAATGGTCCCTGCTGCAATTAATAACTAAAAAAAGGACACTGTCCAGAGCTAATATCCTGACACATTTCTAGCCACTGTCCTGATACTTTCCAAAAGAAAGCCTGTTGCCGTCCTTAAGTGAAGACCTGAGGCTGTGCCTAACTCAGGCCCTGCAGCTTTCCCTAACTGAGGCCTTGATTCTGTGACTAACACAGGCCCTGTTCATGTCTTTCACTATGACCTGCATGCTGACCCCACAAAGGCCCTGATGCTGTTCCTACGTCATGCCCTGACTGTGTCTCCAGCAGGTGGGCTGGCACTAGGCCTCACTCAGGCCTAGACGTTCTCCCTAAGTCAGGCTCTGACGATGTCCCTACCCGAAGCCCTGACACAGGTCCTAAATTAGGCCCTGATTCTCTAAATAACTAAGGTCTTGACACCAACCCAGGTCATTTTCTGACACTATCCCTGGCTCGGATCATGACTCTGTCCCAAGGTAATGTCCTGCATCTTATCCTAATTGAAACCCTAATACTCTCCCTAACTAAGGCCCGGACTAATCCTAATTAAGGCATTGACCCTATCTCTCACTAAGGCCCAGAATCTATCCCTAACATGGGCCCTGCTGCAATCAATAATGAAAATCCGGACACTATCCTGAGCTAATATGCTGACACTTTTCTATCCACGGACCTGACACAGTCCCAAAGAAAGGCCTGTCGCTGTCCTTAAATGAAGACCTGAGGCTGTGCCTAACTCAGGCCCTGAAGCTTTCCCTAACGGAGGCCTCGATTCTCTGACGCACTCAGGCCCTGCTCATGTCCTTAACTATGACCCGAATGCTGACCCAACCAAGGCCCGGATGCTGCTTCGACGTCATGCCCTGACACTGTCTCCAGCTAGGGGCCTGAAGCTGGGCCTCACTCAGGCCCTGTTTCTTGCCCTAAGTCCGGTCCTGATGCTGGTCCTAAATAAGGCCCTCAGGTTCTCAGTAACTAAGGTCTTGACACTATCCCGAGGTCATTTGCTGACACAATCCCTAGACTTTACCCTAACCCTGTCCCTAGCTAATGTCCTGCCTCTTATGCTAACTGAAGCCCTTATGCTGTGCCCATGTCAGGACCTGAATTGAGTCCCCATGCCGTGACACTGTCCCTAACTAAGGCCTGGATGTTAGGCCTAACTCAAGGCCTGACACTGTCCCTAACTAAGGCCCTGATGCCATCAATATCTAAAGTCCTCACACTATCCTCAGCTAATTTACTATCCCATCTCTTACTAAGGTCCTGAAAATATCGCTAAGTAAGCCGTGACGCTGTCCCTAACAGAAGGCCTGCTCATGTCTTTAACGAAGACCATAATGCTGATCCAACAACGGCACTGATGCTGCTCCTGTGTCACGCCCTGACAGTGTCCCCACCTACAGGAATGACGCTAGGCCTCACTCAGGCCCTGTCGCTCACCCCAAGCCAGTCCGGGATGCGATTTTTACATGAAGCCCTAACATTGCTTCTAAAGAAGGCCCTGATGCTCTCAGTAACTAAGGTCTTGACACTATCTCTCACTAAGGCCTGAAATCTGTCCCTAACATGGGTCCTGCTGCAATCAATAACTAAAATCCGGACACTATCCTGAGCTAATATGCTGACACATTTCTATCCAAGGTTCTGACACTGTCCCAAAGAGAGCCCTGTCGCTCTCCTTAACTGAAGACGTGAGGCTGTGCCTAACTCAGGCCCTGAAGCTTTCCTTAACCCAGGCCTTGATTCTGTGACTCACTCAAGCCCTGCTCATGTCTTTCACTATGACCCGAATGCTGACTCCACAAACGCCCTGATGCTGCTCCTAAGTCATGCCCTGACAGTGTCTGCATCTAGGGGCCTGATGCTAGGCCTCACTCAGGCCCTCACTTTCTCCCTATACCAGGCTCTGACACTGTCCCTACCCGAAGCCCTGGCACAGATCCTAAATTAGGCCCTGATTCTATAAGTAACTAAGGGCTTGATTCCAAACCTAGGTCATTACCTGACACTAGCCCTAGACCTGAACGTAAACTTCTCTTTTGCTAATGTTAAATTTAGCTAAAGAGATTCTTTAGGATGAAATTCTTTCATCTTCTGAATAGAGTTTTCTGAAAAAAATAATGTTTAAACTCTTACTGAACTTAAACAAAATGTACTCAACTTCTGTGGAATATTCCTTTATACCAGCCTGCCTGGTTTACTTCTGCATTTGCCTGTGTTGGCTTTCAGGGTGCTTGTAGGAATACCTCCTCTTATGCTAACGAACTAACTCTTATTATGCTAAATCCCTGATGTTTTCCCTAATTAAATTCAGGAAACTCCTCCCAAGGCTGTGAACCCCTCCCAAACTGAGGCCTGGAGGCTCATCCTAGCTCAGGCCCTGACACAACTCCTAGCTCAGTCCCTGACACTATACCTAACAAAGGCTATAATGCTAGTCCTAACTCAGGCCCTGACACTGTTTCTAACTAAAGCCCAGCTGCCGCCAATATCTAAAATCCTGATATTATCCTGAGTTAATATCCTGACCCAGGTCTTACCAAGGTCCTGAAACTGACTAAAAGTAAGCCTTGATGCTGTCCATAAATGAGGCCCTGAGGCTCTCCCTAACAGAGACCCTGATAATGTCTTTAATGAAGAACCTGACACTGATCCCACAGAGGCCCTTCTGCTGCTCCTAAGTCATGCCCTGACAGTGTCCCGAACTCAGGCCCTAAAGATAAGCCTCACTTAGGCCCTTTGGCTGTACCTTCCTTATGCTCTGACGCTGTCTGTATAGGAAGACCTGGCAGTGGTCCTGATTTAGGCCCTGACGCTGGTCCTAAGTAAGGCCCTGAGGCTCTCAATAACGAAGGTCTTCACGCATTTCCTGGGTCATTTCGCGACGCTATCCCTGGCCCGGAACCTGACTCTGTCCCAAGCTCATGTCCTGCATCTTATCCTAAATGAAACCCTAATAGTATCCCTAACTAAGCCCTGATTAAACCTAACAAGGGCCTTCACACTATCTCTCACCAACACCCAGAATATATCCCTAATGGTCCCTGCTGCAATCAATAACTAAAATCCGGACACTGTCCTGAGCTATTACCCTGACTCCTTTCTATCCACTGTCCTGATACTTTCCAAAAGAAAGCCTGTTGCCGTCCTTAAGTGAAGACCTGAGGCTGTGCCTAACTCAGGCCCTGAAACTTTCCCTAACTGAGGCCTTGATTCTGTGACTAACACAGGCCCTGCTCATTTCTTTCACTATGACCCGAATGCTGACCCAACAAAGGCCCTGATGCTATTCCTACGTCATGCCCTGTGACTCCAGCTAGTGGGCTGACACTAGGCCGCACTCAGGCCTAGATGTTCTCCCTAAGTCAGGCTCTGACGCTGTCCCTACCCGAAACCCTGACACAGGTCCTAAATTAGGCCCTGATTCTCTAAGTAACTAAGGTCTTGACACCAACCCAGGTCATTGGCTGACACTATCCCTGGCTCGGATCGTGACTCTGTCCCAAGCTAATGTCCTGCATCTTATCCTAATTGAAACCCTAATACTCTCCCTAACTAAGTCGCTCACTGATCCTAACTAAGACTTTCACCCTATCTCTCACTAAGGCCCAGAATCTGTCCCTAACATGGGACCTTCTGCAGTCAATAATGAAAATCCGGACACTATCCTGAGCTAATATCCTGACACATTTCTATCCACCCACCAGACACAGTCCCAAAGAAAGGCCTGTCGCTGTCCTTAACTGAAGACGAGAGGCTGTGCCTAACTCAGGACCTCAAGATTTCCCTAACTGAGGCCTCGATTCTCTGACTCACTCAGGCCCTGCTCATGTCTTTCACTATGACCCGAATGCTGACTCCACAAACGCCCTGAATGCTGCTCTTAAGTCATGCCCTGACAGTGTCTGCATCTAGGGGCCTCACTCAGGCCCTCACCTTCTCCCTATATCAGGCTCTGACGCTGTCCCTACCCGAAGCCCTGGCACAGGTCTTAAATTAGGCCCTGATTCTCTAAGTACCTAAGGGCTTGATTCCAAACCTAGGTCATTACCTGACACTAGCCCTAGACCTGAATGTAACCTTGTCCGTTGCTAATGTCAAATTTATCTAAAGAGATTCTTTAGGATGAAATTCTTTCATCTTCTGAATAGAGTTTTCTGAAAAAAATAATGTTTAAACTCTTACCGACCTTAAACAAAATGTACTCAACTTCTGCGGAATATTCCTTTATACCAGCGTGTATGGTTTCCTTCTGCATCTGCGTGTGTTGGCTTAAAGGGTGCTTGTAGGAATGCCTACTGTTATGCTAACTAAATCCCTGATGCTGTCCCTAAATAACGTCCTGAAATTAGTCTCAAGGCTGTGAACCTGTCCCAAACTGAGGCCTGGAGGCTCATCCTAGCTCAGGCCCTGACACTGTCCCTAGCAAAGGCCCTCACACAACTCCTAGCTCAGTCCCTGACACTATACCTAACAAAGGCCATAATGCTAGTCCTAACTCAGGCCCTGACACTGTTTCTAACTAAAGCCCAGCTGCCGCCAATATCTAAAATCCTGATACTATCCTGAGTTAATATCCTGACCCAGGTCTTACCAAGGTCCTGAAACTGACTAAAACTAAGCCTTGATGCTGTCCATAAATAAGGCCCTGAGGCTCTCCCTAACAGAGGCCCTGATAATGTCTTTAATGAAGAACCTGACGCTGATCCCAAAGAGGCCCTTCTGCTGCTCCTAAGTCATGCCCTGACAGTGTCCCGAACTCAGGCCCTAAAGATAAGCCTCACTTAGGCCCTTTGGCTGTACCTTCCTTATGCTCTGACGCTGTCTGTATAGGAAGCCCTGGCAGTGGTCCTGATTTAGGCCCTCACGCTGGTCCTAAGTAAGGCCCTGAGGCTCGCAATAACGAAGGTCTTCACGCTTTTCCTGGGTCATTTCGTGACGTTATCCCTGGCCCGGAACCTGACTCTGTCCCAAGCTAATGTCCTGCATCTTATCCTAAATGAAACCCTAATAGTATGCCTAACTAAGCCCTGACCAATCCGAACAAAGGCCTTGACACTATCTCTCACTAAAGCCCGGAATCTGTCCCTAACATGGGACCTGTTGCAATCAATAACTAAAATCCGGACACTGTCCTGAGATACTTTCCTGACACATTTCTATGCACGATCCTGACACTGTCCCAAACCGGTCGGTGTCTTTAAGTGAAGACCAGACACTGTGCCTAACTCAGGCCCTGAAGCTTTCCCTAACGGAGGCCTTGATTCTGTGACTCACTCAAGGCCTGCTCATGTCTTTCACTATGACCTTTCGCTGACCCAACCAAGGTGTTTATGCTGCTCCTAAGTCATGCCCTGACTGTGTCTACAGCTACGGGGATGACGCTAGGCCTCACTCAGGCCCTGAAGTTCTCCATAAGTCAGGTCTGACGCTGTCCCTACCGAAAATCTTGACGCAGGTCCTAAATTTTAGGCCTTGATTCTCTAAGTAAGTAAGGTCTTGACACTAAAACTAGGTCATTAACTGACACTACCCCTAGACCTTAATCTAATCTTGACTTTAGCTAATGTCAAGTTTAGGGAAAGAGATTCTTTACGATGAAATTCTTTCATCATATGAATATTGGTTTCTTAAAACAATAATTTTTAAACTCTTGTTAACCTTAAACAAAGTGTACTCAACTGCTGTGGAATATTCCTTCATAGCAGCATGCATGGTTCACTTTTACATTCTTGTGTGTTGGCCTTCAAGGTTCTTGCAGGAATGGCTCCTCTTATGCTAACTAAATCATCCCTGATGCTGAACATAAATAAGGCGCTGAAATTACTCCCGATGCTCTGAACCTGTCCCTAACTACGGCCTGGAGACTCGTGCTAAACCAGGCCCTGACACTGTCCCAAACCAAGACCCTGACATTACACGTAACTCGGACCCTGACACTACTCCTAGCTCACTCCCTGACACTATTACCTAACAAAGCCCATAATGATATTCCTAACTCAGACCCTGACACTGACTCTAACTAAGGCCCTACTGCCGCCAATATCTAAAGTCCTGATATTATCCTGAGTTAATATCCTGACCCAGGTCTTACCAAGGTCCTGAAACTGACCCAAAGTAAGCCTTGATGCTGTCTGAAAATGAGGCCCTGAGGCTCTCAGTAACAGAGGCCCTGATAATGTCTTTAGTGAAGACCCTCACGCTGATGCCACAGAGGCTCTTCTGCAGCTCCTATGTCTTGCCCTGACAGTGTCCCGAACTCAGGAACTAAAGATAAGCCTCACTTAGGCCCTTTGGCTGTACCTTCCTTATGCTCTGACGCTGTCTGTATAGGAAGCCCTGGCAGTGGTCCTGATTTAGGCCCTCACGCTGGTCCTAAGTAAGGCCCTGAGGCTCTCAATAACGAAGGTCTTCACGCTTTTCCTGGGTCATTTCGTGACGTTATCCCTGGCCCGGAACCTGACTCTGTCCCAAGCTCATGTCCTGCATCTTATCCTAAATGAAACCCTAATAGTATCCCTAACTAAGCCCTGACTAATCCGAACAAAGGCCTTGACACTATCTCTCACTAAAGCCCGGAATCTGTCCCTAACATGGGACCTGTTGCAATCAATAACTAAAATCCGGACACTGTCCTGAGCTAATATCCTGACTCATTTCTATCCACTGTTCTGATACTTTCCAAAAGAAAGCCTGTTGCCGTCCTTAAGTGAAGACCTGAGGCTGTTCCTAACTCAGGCCCTGAAGCTTTCCCTGACTGAGGCCTTGATTCTGTGACTAACACAGGCCCTGTTCATGTCTTTCACTATGACCTGCATGCTAACCCCACAAAGGCCCTGATGCTGTTCCTACGTCATGCCCTGACTGTGTCTCCAGCAGGTGGGCTGGCACTAGGCCTCACTCAGGCCTAGACGTTCTCCCTAAGTCAGGCTCTGACGCTGTCCCTACCCGAAGCCCTGACACAGGTCCTAAATTAGGCCCTGATTCTCTAAATAACTAAGGTCTTGACACCAACCCAGGTCATTTTCTGACACTATCCCTGGCTCGGATCATGAGTCTGTCCCAAGCTCATGTCCTGCATCTTATCCTAAATGAAACCCTAATAGTATCCCTAACTAAGCCCTGACTAATCCGAACAAAGGCCTTGACACTATCTCTCACTAAAGCCCGGAATCTGTCCCTAACATGGCACCTGTTGCAATCAATAACTAAAATCCGGACACTGTCCTGAGGTAATTTCCTGACACATTTCTATGCACGATCCTGACACTGTCCCAAACCGGTCGGTGTCTGTAAGTGAAGACCTGACACTGTGCCTAACTCAGGCCCTGAAGCTTTCCCTAAGTGAGGCCTTGATTCTGTGACTCACTCAAGGCCTGCTCATGTCTTTCACTATGACCTTTCGCTGACCCAACCAAGGTGTTTATGCTGCTCCTAAGTCGTACCCTGACTGTGTCTGCAGCTAGGGGGCTGACGCTAGGCCTCACTCAGGCCCTGACGTTCTCCATAAGTCAGGTCTGACGCTGTCCCTACCGAAAATCTTGACGCAGGTCCTAAATTTTAGGCCTTGATTCTCTAAGTAACTAAGGTCTTGACACCAAATCCAGGTCATTAACTGACACTACCCCTAGACCTTAATCTAATCTTGACTTTAGCTAATGTCAAGTTTAGGGAAAGAGATTCTTTACGATGAAATTCTTTCATCATATGAATATTGTTTTCTTAAAACAATAATTTTTAAACTCTTGTTAACCTTAAACAAAGTGTACTCAACTGCTGTGGAATATTCCTTCATAGCAGCATGCATGGTTCACTTTTACATTCTCGTGTGTTGGCCTTCAAGGTTCTTGCAGGAATGGCTCCTCTTATGCTAACTAAATCATCCCTGATGCTGAACATAAATAAGGCGCTGAAATTACTCCCGATGCTCTGAACCTGTCCCTAACTACGGCCTGGAGACTCGTGCTAAACCAGGCCCTGACACTGTCCCAAACCAAGACCCTGACATTACACGTAACTCGGACCCTGACACTACTCCTAGCTCACTCCCTGACACTATTACCTAACAAAGCCCATAATGATATTCCTAACTCACACCCTGACACTGACTCTAACTAAGGCCCTACTGCCGCCAATATCTAAAGTCCTGATGCTATCCTGAGTTAATATCCTGACCCAGGTCTTACCAAGGTCCTGAAACTGACCCAAAGTAAGCCTTGATGCTGTCCGAAAATGAGGCCCTGAGGCTCTCCCTAACAGAGGCCCTGATAATGTCTTTAGTGAAGACCCTCACGCTGATCCCACAGAGGCCCTTCTGCTGCTCCTAAGTCATGCCCTGACAGTGTCCCGAACTCAGGCCCTAAAGATAAGCCTCACTTAGGCCCTTTGGCTGTACCTTCCTTATGCTCTGACGCTGTCTGTATAGGAAGCCCTGGCAGTGGTCCTGATTTAGGCCCTCACGCTGGTCCTAAGTAAGGCCCTGAGGCTCTCAATAACGAAGGTCTTCACGCTTTTCCTGGGTCATTTCGTGACGCTATCCCTGGCCCGGAACCTGACTCTGTCCCAAGCTCATGTCCTGCATCTTATCCTAAATGAAACCCTAATAGTATCCCTAACTAAGCCCTGACCAATCCGAACAAAGGCCTTCACACTATCTCTCACGAGCGCCCGGAATCTGTCCCTAATGGTCCCTGCTGCAATTAATAACTAAAAAAAGGACACTGTCCAGAGCTAATATCCTGACACATTTCTAGCCACTGTCCTGATACTTTCCAAAAGAAAGCCTGTTGCCGTCCTTAAGTGAAGACCTGAGGCTGTGCCTAACTCAGGCCCTGCAGCTTTCCCTAACTGAGGCCTTGATTCTGTGACTAACACAGGCCCTGTTCATGTCTTTCACTATGACCTGCATGCTGACCCCACAAAGGCCCTGATGCTGTTCCTACGTCATGCCCTGACTGTGTCTCCAGCAGGTGGGCTGGCACTAGGCCTCACTCAGGCCTAGACGTTCTCCCTAAGTCAGGCTCTGACGATGTCCCTACCCGAAGCCCTGACACAGGTCCTAAATTAGGCCCTGATTCTCTAAATAACTAAGGTCTTGACACCAACCCAGGTCATTTTCTGACACTATCCCTGGCTCGGATCATGACTCTGTCCCAAGGTAATGTCCTGCATCTTATCCTAATTGAAACCCTAATACTCTCCCTAACTAAGGCCCGGACTAATCCTAATTAAGGCATTGACCCTATCTCTCACTAAGGCCCAGAATCTATCCCTAACATGGGCCCTGCTGCAATCAATAATGAAAATCCGGACACTATCCTGAGCTAATATGCTGACACTTTTCTATCCACGGACCTGACACAGTCCCAAAGAAAGGCCTGTCGCTGTCCTTAAATGAAGACCTGAGGCTGTGCCTAACTCAGGCCCTGAAGCTTTCCCTAACGGAGGCCTCGATTCTCTGACGCACTCAGGCCCTGCTCATGTCCTTAACTATGACCCGAATGCTGACCCAACCAAGGCCCGGATGCTGCTTCGACGTCATGCCCTGACACTGTCTCCAGCTAGGGGCCTGAAGCTGGGCCTCACTCAGGCCCTGTTTCTTGCCCTAAGTCCGGTCCTGATGCTGGTCCTAAATAAGGCCCTCAGGTTCTCAGTAACTAAGGTCTTGACACTATCCCGAGGTCATTTGCTGACACAATCCCTAGACTTTACCCTAACCCTGTCCCTAGCTAATGTCCTGCCTCTTATGCTAACTGAAGCCCTTATGCTGTGCCCATGTCAGGACCTGAATTGAGTCCCCATGCCGTGACACTGTCCCTAACTAAGGCCTGGATGTTAGGCCTAACTCAAGGCCTGACACTGTCCCTAACTAAGGCCCTGATGCCATCAATATCTAAAGTCCTCACACTATCCTCAGCTAATTTACTATCCCATCTCTTACTAAGGTCCTGAAAATATCGCTAAGTAAGCCGTGACGCTGTCCCTAACAGAAGGCCTGCTCATGTCTTTAACGAAGACCATAATGCTGATCCAACAACGGCACTGATGCTGCTCCTGTGTCACGCCCTGACAGTGTCCCCACCTACAGGAATGACGCTAGGCCTCACTCAGGCCCTGTCGCTCACCCCAAGCCAGTCCGGGATGCGATTTTTACATGAAGCCCTAACATTGCTTCTAAAGAAGGCCCTGATGCTCTCAGTAACTAAGGTCTTGACACTATCTCTCACTAAGGCCTGGAATCTGTCCCTAACATGGGTCCTGCTGCAATCAATAACTAAAATCCGGACACTATCCTGAGCTAATATGCTGACACATTTCTATCCAAGGTTCTGACACTGTCCCAAAGAGAGCCCTGTCGCTCTCCTTAACTGAAGACGTGAGGCTGTGCCTAACTCAGGCCCTGAAGCTTTCCTTAACCCAGGCCTTGATTCTGTGACTCACTCAAGCCCTGCTCATGTCTTTCACTATGACCCGAATGCTGACTCCACAAACGCCCTGATGCTGCTCCTAAGTCATGCCCTGACAGTGTCTGCATCTAGGGGCCTGATGCTAGGCCTCACTCAGGCCCTCACTTTCTCCCTATACCAGGCTCTGACACTGTCCCTACCCGAAGCCCTGGCACAGATCCTAAATTAGGCCCTGATTCTATAAGTAACTAAGGGCTTGATTCCAAACCTAGGTCATTACCTGACACTAGCCCTAGACCTGAACGTAAACTTCTCTTTTGCTAATGTTAAATTTAGCTAAAGAGATTCTTTAGGATGAAATTCTTTCATCTTCTGAATAGAGTTTTCTGAAAAAAATAATGTTTAAACTCTTACTGAACTTAAACAAAATGTACTCAACTTCTGTGGAATATTCCTTTATACCAGCCTGCCTGGTTTACTTCTGCATTTGCCTGTGTTGGCTTTCAGGGTGCTTGTAGGAATACCTCCTCTTATGCTAACGAACTAACTCTTATTATGCTAAATCCCTGATGTTTTCCCTAATTAAATTCAGGAAACTCCTCCCAAGGCTGTGAACCCCTCCCAAACTGAGGCCTGGAGGCTCATCCTAGCTCAGGCCCTGACACAACTCCTAGCTCAGTCCCTGACACTATACCTAACAAAGGCTATAATGCTAGTCCTAACTCAGGCCCTGACACTGTTTCTAACTACAGCCCAGCTGCCGCCAATATCTAAAATCCTGATACTATCCTGAGTTAATATCCTGACCCAGGTCTTACCAAGGTCCTGAAACTGACCCAAAGTAAGCCTTGATGCTGTCCATAAATGAGGCCCTGAGGCTCTCCCTAACAGAGGCCCTGATAATGTCTTTAATGAAGAACCTGACGCTGATCCCACAGAGGCCCTTCTGCTGCTCCTAAGTCATGCCCTGACAGTGTCCCGAACTCAGGCCCTAAAGAGAAGCCTCACTTAGGCCCTTTGGCTGTACCTTCCTTATGCTCTGACGCTGTCTGTATAGGAAGCCCTGGCAGTGGTCCTGATTTAGGCCCTCACGCTGGTCCTAAGTAAGGCCCTGAGGCTCGCAATAACGAAGGTCTTCACGCTTTTCCTGGGTCATTTCGTGACGCTATCCCTGGCCCGGAACCTGACTCTGTCCCAAGCTCATGTCCTGCATCTTATAATAAATGAAACCCTAATAGTATCCCTAACTAAGCCCTGACCAATCCGAACAAAGGCCTTGACACTATCTCTCACTAAAGCCCGGAATCTGTCCCTAACATGGCACCTGTTGCAATCAATAACTAAAATCCGGACACTGTCCTGAGATAATTTCCTGACACATTTCTATGCACGATCCTGACACTGTCCCAAACCGGTCGGTGTCTTTAAGTGAAGACCTGACACTGTGCCTAACTCAGGCCCTGAAGCTTTCCCTAAGTGAGGCCTTGATTCTGTGACTCACTCAAGGCCTGCTCATGTCTTTCACTATGACCTTTCGCTGACCCAACCAAGGTGTTTATGCTGCTCCTAAGTCGTACCCTGACTGTGTCTGCAGCTAGGAGGCTGACGCTAGGCCTCACTCAGGCCTTGACGTTCTCCATAAGTCAGGTCTGAATCTGTCCCTACCGAAAATCTTGACGCAGGTCCTAAATTTTAGGCCTTGATTCTCTAAGTAACTAAGGTCTTGACACCAAATCCAGGTCATTAACTGACACTACCCCTAGACCTTAATCTAATCTTGACTTTAGCTAATGTCAAGTTTAGGGAAAGAGATTCTTTACGATGAAATTCTTTCATCATATGAATATTGGTTTCTTAAAACAATAATTTTTAAACTCTTGTTAACCTTAAACAAAGTGTACTCAACTGCTGTGGAATATTCCTTCATAGCAGCGTGCATGGTTCACTTTTACATTCTTGTGTGTTGGCCTTCAGGGTTCTTGCAGGAATGGCTCCTCTTATGCTAACTAAATCATCCCTGATGCTGAACATAAATAAGGCGCTGAAATTACTCCCGATGCTGTGAACCGCTCCCTAACTACGGCCTGGAGACTCGTGCTAACCCAGGCGCTGACACTGTCCCTAACCAAGACCCTGACATTACACGTAACTCGGACCCTGACACTACTCCTAGCTCACTCCCTGACACTATACCTGACAAAGGCCATAATGATATTCCTAACTCAGACCCTGACACTGACTCTAACTAAGGCCCTACTGCCGCCAATATCTAAAGTCCTGATACTATCCTGAGTTAATATCCTGACCCAGGTCTTACCAAGGTCCTGAAACTGACCCAAAGTAAGCCTTGATGCTGTCCGAAAATGAGGTCCTGAGGCTCTCCCTAACAGAGGCCCTGATAATGTCTTTAATGAAGACCCTCAGGCTGATCCCACAGAGGCCCTTCTGCTGCTCCTAAGTCATGCCCTGACACTTTCCCTAACTCAGATCCTAAAGATAGGCCTCACTTAGGCACTTGGGCTGTACCTTACTTAGGCTCTGATGCTGTCCTTATATGAAGCCAGGGCAGTGGTCGTGATTTAGGGCCTGACTCTGGTCCTAAGTCAGGCCCCGATGCTCTCAATAACTAAGGTTTTAACGCTTTCTCTTGGTCGTTTCCTGACACTATCCCTGGCCCGGAACCTGACTCTGTCCCAAGCTCATGTCCTGCATCTTATCCTAAATGAAACCCTAACACTCTCCGTAACTAGGGCCCTGAATAATCCTGCCTAAGGCCTTGACACGACTTCTCACTAAGGCCCGGAACCTGACATTGTCCCTAGAAAAGGCCCTGACTATACCTAACAAAGGCTATAATGCTAGTCCTAACTCAGGCCCTGACACTGTTTCTAACTAAAGCCCAGCTGCCGCCAATATCTAAAATCCTGATATTATCCTGAGTTAATATCCTGACCCAGGTCTTACCAAGGTCCTGAAACTGACTAAAAGTAAGCCTTGATGCTGTCCATAAATGAGGCCCTGAGGCTCTCCCTAACAGAGACCCTGATAATGTCTTTAATGAAGAACCTGACACTGATCCCACAGAGGCCCTTCTGCTGCTCCTAAGTCATGCCCTGACAGTGTCCCGAACTCAGGCCCTAAAGATAAGCCTCACTTAGGCCCTTTGGCTGTACCTTCCTTATGCTCTGACGCTGTCTGTATAGGAAGACCTGGCAGTGGTCCTGATTTAGGCCCTGACGCTGGTCCTAAGTAAGGCCCTGAGGCTCTCAATAACGAAGGTCTTCACGCATTTCCTGGGTCATTTCGCGACGCTATCCCTGGCCCGGAACCTGACTCTGTCCCAAGCTCATGTCCTGCATCTTATCCTAAATGAAACCCTAATAGTATCCCTAACTAAGCCCTGATTAAACCTAACAAGGGCCTTCACACTATCTCTCACCAACACCCAGAATATATCCCTAATGGTCCCTGCTGCAATCAATAACTAAAATCCGGACACTGTCCTGAGCTATTACCCTGACTCCTTTCTATCCACTGTCCTGATACTTTCCAAAAGAAAGCCTGTTGCCGTCCTTAAGTGAAGACCTGAGGCTGTGCCTAACTCAGGCCCTGAAACTTTCCCTAACTGAGGCCTTGATTCTGTGACTAACACAGGCCCTGCTCATTTCTTTCACTATGACCCGAATGCTGACCCAACAAAGGCCCTGATGCTATTCCTACGTCATGCCCTGTGACTCCAGCTAGTGGGCTGACACTAGGCCGCACTCAGGCCTAGATGTTCTCCCTAAGTCAGGCTCTGACGCTGTCCCTACCCGAAACCCTGACACAGGTCCTAAATTAGGCCCTGATTCTCTAAGTAACTAAGGTCTTGACACCAACCCAGGTCATTGGCTGACACTATCCCTGGCTCGGATCGTGACTCTGTCCCAAGCTAATGTCCTGCATCTTATCCTAATTGAAACCCTAATACTCTCCCTAACTAAGTCGCTCACTGATCCTAACTAAGACTTTCACCCTATCTCTCACTAAGGCCCAGAATCTGTCCCTAACATGGGACCTTCTGCAGTCAATAATGAAAATCCGGACACTATCCTGAGCTAATATCCTGACACATTTCTATCCACCCACCAGACACAGTCCCAAAGAAAGGCCTGTCGCTGTCCTTAACTGAAGACGAGAGGCTGTGCCTAACTCAGGACCTCAAGATTTCCCTAACTGAGGCCTCGATTCTCTGACTCACTCAGGCCCTGCTCATGTCTTTCACTATGACCCGAATGCTGACTCCACAAACGCCCTGAATGCTGCTCTTAAGTCATGCCCTGACAGTGTCTGCATCTAGGGGCCTCACTCAGGCCCTCACCTTCTCCCTATATCAGGCTCTGACGCTGTCCCTACCCGAAGCCCTGGCACAGGTCTTAAATTAGGCCCTGATTCTCTAAGTACCTAAGGGCTTGATTCCAAACCTAGGTCATTACCTGACACTAGCCCTAGACCTGAATGTAACCTTGTCCGTTGCTAATGTCAAATTTATCTAAAGAGATTCTTTAGGATGAAATTCTTTCATCTTCTGAATAGAGTTTTCTGAAAAAAATAATGTTTAAACTCTTACCGACCTTAAACAAAATGTACTCAACTTCTGCGGAATATTCCTTTATACCAGCGTGTATGGTTTCCTTCTGCATCTGCGTGTGTTGGCTTAAAGGGTGCTTGTAGGAATGCCTACTGTTATGCTAACTAAATCCCTGATGCTGTCCCTAAATAACGTCCTGAAATTAGTCTCAAGGCTGTGAACCTGTCCCAAACTGAGGCCTGGAGGCTCATCCTAGCTCAGGCCCTGACACTGTCCCTAGCAAAGGCCCTCACACAACTCCTAGCTCAGTCCCTGACACTATACCTAACAAAGGCCATAATGCTAGTCCTAACTCAGGCCCTGACACTGTTTCTAACTAAAGCCCAGCTGCCGCCAATATCTAAAATCCTGATACTATCCTGAGTTAATATCCTGACCCAGGTCTTACCAAGGTCCTGAAACTGACTAAAACTAAGCCTTGATGCTGTCCATAAATAAGGCCCTGAGGCTCTCCCTAACAGAGGCCCTGATAATGTCTTTAATGAAGAACCTGACGCTGATCCCAAAGAGGCCCTTCTGCTGCTCCTAAGTCATGCCCTGACAGTGTCCCGAACTCAGGCCCTAAAGATAAGCCTCACTTAGGCCCTTTGGCTGTACCTTCCTTATGCTCTGACGCTGTCTGTATAGGAAGCCCTGGCAGTGGTCCTGATTTAGGCCCTCACGCTGGTCCTAAGTAAGGCCCTGAGGCTCGCAATAACGAAGGTCTTCACGCTTTTCCTGGGTCATTTCGTGACGTTATCCCTGGCCCGGAACCTGACTCTGTCCCAAGCTAATGTCCTGCATCTTATCCTAAATGAAACCCTAATAGTATGCCTAACTAAGCCCTGACCAATCCGAACAAAGGCCTTGACACTATCTCTCACTAAAGCCCGGAATCTGTCCCTAACATGGGACCTGTTGCAATCAATAACTAAAATCCGGACACTGTCCTGAGATACTTTCCTGACACATTTCTATGCACGATCCTGACACTGTCCCAAACCGGTCGGTGTCTTTAAGTGAAGACCAGACACTGTGCCTAACTCAGGCCCTGAAGCTTTCCCTAACGGAGGCCTTGATTCTGTGACTCACTCAAGGCCTGCTCATGTCTTTCACTATGACCTTTCGCTGACCCAACCAAGGTGTTTATGCTGCTCCTAAGTCATGCCCTGACTGTGTCTACAGCTACGGGGATGACGCTAGGCCTCACTCAGGCCCTGAAGTTCTCCATAAGTCAGGTCTGACGCTGTCCCTACCGAAAATCTTGACGCAGGTCCTAAATTTTAGGCCTTGATTCTCTAAGTAAGTAAGGTCTTGACACTAAAACTAGGTCATTAACTGACACTACCCCTAGACCTTAATCTAATCTTGACTTTAGCTAATGTCAAGTTTAGGGAAAGAGATTCTTTACGATGAAATTCTTTCATCATATGAATATTGGTTTCTTAAAACAATAATTTTTAAACTCTTGTTAACCTTAAACAAAGTGTACTCAACTGCTGTGGAATATTCCTTCATAGCAGCATGCATGGTTCACTTTTACATTCTTGTGTGTTGGCCTTCAAGGTTCTTGCAGGAATGGCTCCTCTTATGCTAACTAAATCATCCCTGATGCTGAACATAAATAAGGCGCTGAAATTACTCCCGATGCTGTGAACCTGTCCCTAACTACGGCCTGGAGACTCGTGCTAAACCAGGCCCTGACACTGTCCCAAACCAAGACCCTGACATTACACGTAACTCGGACCCTGACACTACTCCTAGCTCACTCCCTGACACTATTACCTAACAAAGCCCATAATGATATTCCTAACTCAGACCCTGACACTGACTCTAACTAAGGCCCTACTGCCGCCAATATCTAAAGTCCTGATATTATCCTGAGTTAATATCCTGACCCAGGTCTTACCAAGGTCCTGAAACTGACCCAAAGTAAGCCTTGATGCTGTCTGAAAATGAGGCCCTGAGGCTCTCAGTAACAGAGGCCCTGATAATGTCTTTAGTGAAGACCCTCACGCTGATGCCACAGAGGCTCTTCTGCAGCTCCTATGTCTTGCCCTGACAGTGTCCCGAACTCAGGAACTAAAGATAAGCCTCACTTAGGCCCTTTGGCTGTACCTTCCTTATGCTCTGACGCTGTCTGTATAGGAAGCCCTGGCAGTGGTCCTGATTTAGGCCCTCACGCTGGTCCTAAGTAAGGCCCTGAGGCTCTCAATAACGAAGGTCTTCACGCTTTTCCTGGGTCATTTCGTGACGTTATCCCTGGCCCGGAACCTGACTCTGTCCCAAGCTCATGTCCTGCATCTTATCCTAAATGAAACCCTAATAGTATCCCTAACTAAGCCCTGACTAATCCGAACAAAGGCCTTGACACTATCTCTCACTAAAGCCCGGAATCTGTCCCTAACATGGGACCTGTTGCAATCAATAACTAAAATCCGGACACTGTCCTGAGCTAATATCCTGACTCATTTCTATCCACTGTTCTGATACTTTCCAAAAGAAAGCCTGTTGCCGTCCTTAAGTGAAGACCTGAGGCTGTTCCTAACTCAGGCCCTGAAGCTTTCCCTGACTGAGGCCTTGATTCTGTGACTAACACAGGCCCTGTTCATGTCTTTCACTATGACCTGCATGCTAACCCCACAAAGGCCCTGATGCTGTTCCTACGTCATGCCCTGACTGTGTCTCCAGCAGGTGGGCTGGCACTAGGCCTCACTCAGGCCTAGACGTTCTCCCTAAGTCAGGCTCTGACGCTGTCCCTACCCGAAGCCCTGACACAGGTCCTAAATTAGGCCCTGATTCTCTAAATAACTAAGGTCTTGACACCAACCCAGGTCATTTTCTGACACTATCCCTGGCTCGGATCATGAGTCTGTCCCAAGCTCATGTCCTGCATCTTATCCTAAATGAAACCCTAATAGTATCCCTAACTAAGCCCTGACTAATCCGAACAAAGGCCTTGACACTATCTCTCACTAAAGCCCGGAATCTGTCCCTAACATGGCACCTGTTGCAATCAATAACTAAAATCCGGACACTGTCCTGAGGTAATTTCCTGACACATTTCTATGCACGATCCTGACACTGTCCCAAACCGGTCGGTGTCTGTAAGTGAAGACCTGACACTGTGCCTAACTCAGGCCCTGAAGCTTTCCCTAAGTGAGGCCTTGATTCTGTGACTCACTCAAGGCCTGCTCATGTCTTTCACTATGACCTTTCGCTGACCCAACCAAGGTGTTTATGCTGCTCCTAAGTCGTACCCTGACTGTGTCTGCAGCTAGGGGGCTGACGCTAGGCCTCACTCAGGCCCTGACGTTCTCCATAAGTCAGGTCTGACGCTGTCCCTACCGAAAATCTTGACGCAGGTCCTAAATTTTAGGCCTTGATTCTCTAAGTAACTAAGGTCTTGACACCAAATCCAGGTCATTAACTGACACTACCCCTAGACCTTAATCTAATCTTGACTTTAGCTAATGTCAAGTTTAGGGAAAGAGATTCTTTACGATGAAATTCTTTCATCATATGAATATTGTTTTCTTAAAACAATAATTTTTAAACTCTTGTTAACCTTAAACAAAGTGTACTCAACTGCTGTGGAATATTCCTTCATAGCAGCATGCATGGTTCACTTTTACATTCTCGTGTGTTGGCCTTCAAGGTTCTTGCAGGAATGGCTCCTCTTATGCTAACTAAATCATCCCTGATGCTGAACATAAATAAGGCGCTGAAATTACTCCCGATGCTCTGAACCTGTCCCTAACTACGGCCTGGAGACTCGTGCTAAACCAGGCCCTGACACTGTCCCAAACCAAGACCCTGACATTACACGTAACTCGGACCCTGACACTACTCCTAGCTCACTCCCTGACACTATTACCTAACAAAGCCCATAATGATATTCCTAACTCACACCCTGACACTGACTCTAACTAAGGCCCTACTGCCGCCAATATCTAAAGTCCTGATGCTATCCTGAGTTAATATCCTGACCCAGGTCTTACCAAGGTCCTGAAACTGACCCAAAGTAAGCCTTGATGCTGTCCGAAAATGAGGCCCTGAGGCTCTCCCTAACAGAGGCCCTGATAATGTCTTTAGTGAAGACCCTCACGCTGATCCCACAGAGGCCCTTCTGCTGCTCCTAAGTCATGCCCTGACAGTGTCCCGAACTCAGGCCCTAAAGATAAGCCTCACTTAGGCCCTTTGGCTGTACCTTCCTTATGCTCTGACGCTGTCTGTATAGGAAGCCCTGGCAGTGGTCCTGATTTAGGCCCTCACGCTGGTCCTAAGTAAGGCCCTGAGGCTCTCAATAACGAAGGTCTTCACGCTTTTCCTGGGTCATTTCGTGACGCTATCCCTGGCCCGGAACCTGACTCTGTCCCAAGCTCATGTCCTGCATCTTATCCTAAATGAAACCCTAATAGTATCCCTAACTAAGCCCTGACCAATCCGAACAAAGGCCTTCACACTATCTCTCACGAGCGCCCGGAATCTGTCCCTAATGGTCCCTGCTGCAATTAATAACTAAAAAAAGGACACTGTCCAGAGCTAATATCCTGACACATTTCTAGCCACTGTCCTGATACTTTCCAAAAGAAAGCCTGTTGCCGTCCTTAAGTGAAGACCTGAGGCTGTGCCTAACTCAGGCCCTGCAGCTTTCCCTAACTGAGGCCTTGATTCTGTGACTAACACAGGCCCTGTTCATGTCTTTCACTATGACCTGCATGCTGACCCCACAAAGGCCCTGATGCTGTTCCTACGTCATGCCCTGACTGTGTCTCCAGCAGGTGGGCTGGCACTAGGCCTCACTCAGGCCTAGACGTTCTCCCTAAGTCAGGCTCTGACGATGTCCCTACCCGAAGCCCTGACACAGGTCCTAAATTAGGCCCTGATTCTCTAAATAACTAAGGTCTTGACACCAACCCAGGTCATTTTCTGACACTATCCCTGGCTCGGATCATGACTCTGTCCCAAGGTAATGTCCTGCATCTTATCCTAATTGAAACCCTAATACTCTCCCTAACTAAGGCCCGGACTAATCCTAATTAAGGCATTGACCCTATCTCTCACTAAGGCCCAGAATCTATCCCTAACATGGGCCCTGCTGCAATCAATAATGAAAATCCGGACACTATCCTGAGCTAATATGCTGACACTTTTCTATCCACGGACCTGACACAGTCCCAAAGAAAGGCCTGTCGCTGTCCTTAAATGAAGACCTGAGGCTGTGCCTAACTCAGGCCCTGAAGCTTTCCCTAACGGAGGCCTCGATTCTCTGACGCACTCAGGCCCTGCTCATGTCCTTAACTATGACCCGAATGCTGACCCAACCAAGGCCCGGATGCTGCTTCGACGTCATGCCCTGACACTGTCTCCAGCTAGGGGCCTGAAGCTGGGCCTCACTCAGGCCCTGTTTCTTGCCCTAAGTCCGGTCCTGATGCTGGTCCTAAATAAGGCCCTCAGGTTCTCAGTAACTAAGGTCTTGACACTATCCCGAGGTCATTTGCTGACACAATCCCTAGACTTTACCCTAACCCTGTCCCTAGCTAATGTCCTGCCTCTTATGCTAACTGAAGCCCTTATGCTGTGCCCATGTCAGGACCTGAATTGAGTCCCCATGCCGTGACACTGTCCCTAACTAAGGCCTGGATGTTAGGCCTAACTCAAGGCCTGACACTGTCCCTAACTAAGGCCCTGATGCCATCAATATCTAAAGTCCTCACACTATCCTCAGCTAATTTACTATCCCATCTCTTACTAAGGTCCTGAAAATATCGCTAAGTAAGCCGTGACGCTGTCCCTAACAGAAGGCCTGCTCATGTCTTTAACGAAGACCATAATGCTGATCCAACAACGGCACTGATGCTGCTCCTGTGTCACGCCCTGACAGTGTCCCCACCTACAGGAATGACGCTAGGCCTCACTCAGGCCCTGTCGCTCACCCCAAGCCAGTCCGGGATGCGATTTTTACATGAAGCCCTAACATTGCTTCTAAAGAAGGCCCTGATGCTCTCAGTAACTAAGGTCTTGACACTATCTCTCACTAAGGCCTGGAATCTGTCCCTAACATGGGTCCTGCTGCAATCAATAACTAAAATCCGGACACTATCCTGAGCTAATATGCTGACACATTTCTATCCAAGGTTCTGACACTGTCCCAAAGAGAGCCCTGTCGCTCTCCTTAACTGAAGACGTGAGGCTGTGCCTAACTCAGGCCCTGAAGCTTTCCTTAACCCAGGCCTTGATTCTGTGACTCACTCAAGCCCTGCTCATGTCTTTCACTATGACCCGAATGCTGACTCCACAAACGCCCTGATGCTGCTCCTAAGTCATGCCCTGACAGTGTCTGCATCTAGGGGCCTGATGCTAGGCCTCACTCAGGCCCTCACTTTCTCCCTATACCAGGCTCTGACACTGTCCCTACCCGAAGCCCTGGCACAGATCCTAAATTAGGCCCTGATTCTATAAGTAACTAAGGGCTTGATTCCAAACCTAGGTCATTACCTGACACTAGCCCTAGACCTGAACGTAAACTTCTCTTTTGCTAATGTTAAATTTAGCTAAAGAGATTCTTTAGGATGAAATTCTTTCATCTTCTGAATAGAGTTTTCTGAAAAAAATAATGTTTAAACTCTTACTGAACTTAAACAAAATGTACTCAACTTCTGTGGAATATTCCTTTATACCAGCCTGCCTGGTTTACTTCTGCATTTGCCTGTGTTGGCTTTCAGGGTGCTTGTAGGAATACCTCCTCTTATGCTAACGAACTAACTCTTATTATGCTAAATCCCTGATGTTTTCCCTAATTAAATTCAGGAAACTCCTCCCAAGGCTGTGAACCCCTCCCAAACTGAGGCCTGGAGGCTCATCCTAGCTCAGGCCCTGACACAACTCCTAGCTCAGTCCCTGACACTATACCTAACAAAGGCTATAATGCTAGTCCTAACTCAGGCCCTGACACTGTTTCTAACTAAAGCCCAGCTGCCGCCAATATCTAAAATCCTGATATTATCCTGAGTTAATATCCTGACCCAGGTCTTACCAAGGTCCTGAAACTGACTAAAAGTAAGCCTTGATGCTGTCCATAAATGAGGCCCTGAGGCTCTCCCTAACAGAGACCCTGATAATGTCTTTAATGAAGAACCTGACACTGATCCCACAGAGGCCCTTCTGCTGCTCCTAAGTCATGCCCTGACAGTGTCCCGAACTCAGGCCCTAAAGATAAGCCTCACTTAGGCCCTTTGGCTGTACCTTCCTTATGCTCTGACGCTGTCTGTATAGGAAGACCTGGCAGTGGTCCTGATTTAGGCCCTGACGCTGGTCCTAAGTAAGGCCCTGAGGCTCTCAATAACGAAGGTCTTCACGCATTTCCTGGGTCATTTCGCGACGCTATCCCTGGCCCGGAACCTGACTCTGTCCCAAGCTCATGTCCTGCATCTTATCCTAAATGAAACCCTAATAGTATCCCTAACTAAGCCCTGATTAAACCTAACAAGGGCCTTCACACTATCTCTCACCAACACCCAGAATATATCCCTAATGGTCCCTGCTGCAATCAATAACTAAAATCCGGACACTGTCCTGAGCTATTACCCTGACTCCTTTCTATCCACTGTCCTGATACTTTCCAAAAGAAAGCCTGTTGCCGTCCTTAAGTGAAGACCTGAGGCTGTGCCTAACTCAGGCCCTGAAACTTTCCCTAACTGAGGCCTTGATTCTGTGACTAACACAGGCCCTGCTCATTTCTTTCACTATGACCCGAATGCTGACCCAACAAAGGCCCTGATGCTATTCCTACGTCATGCCCTGTGACTCCAGCTAGTGGGCTGACACTAGGCCGCACTCAGGCCTAGATGTTCTCCCTAAGTCAGGCTCTGACGCTGTCCCTACCCGAAACCCTGACACAGGTCCTAAATTAGGCCCTGATTCTCTAAGTAACTAAGGTCTTGACACCAACCCAGGTCATTGGCTGACACTATCCCTGGCTCGGATCGTGACTCTGTCCCAAGCTAATGTCCTGCATCTTATCCTAATTGAAACCCTAATACTCTCCCTAACTAAGTCGCTCACTGATCCTAACTAAGACTTTCACCCTATCTCTCACTAAGGCCCAGAATCTGTCCCTAACATGGGACCTTCTGCAGTCAATAATGAAAATCCGGACACTATCCTGAGCTAATATCCTGACACATTTCTATCCACCCACCAGACACAGTCCCAAAGAAAGGCCTGTCGCTGTCCTTAACTGAAGACGAGAGGCTGTGCCTAACTCAGGACCTCAAGATTTCCCTAACTGAGGCCTCGATTCTCTGACTCACTCAGGCCCTGCTCATGTCTTTCACTATGACCCGAATGCTGACTCCACAAACGCCCTGAATGCTGCTCTTAAGTCATGCCCTGACAGTGTCTGCATCTAGGGGCCTCACTCAGGCCCTCACCTTCTCCCTATATCAGGCTCTGACGCTGTCCCTACCCGAAGCCCTGGCACAGGTCTTAAATTAGGCCCTGATTCTCTAAGTACCTAAGGGCTTGATTCCAAACCTAGGTCATTACCTGACACTAGCCCTAGACCTGAATGTAACCTTGTCCGTTGCTAATGTCAAATTTATCTAAAGAGATTCTTTAGGATGAAATTCTTTCATCTTCTGAATAGAGTTTTCTGAAAAAAATAATGTTTAAACTCTTACCGACCTTAAACAAAATGTACTCAACTTCTGCGGAATATTCCTTTATACCAGCGTGTATGGTTTCCTTCTGCATCTGCGTGTGTTGGCTTAAAGGGTGCTTGTAGGAATGCCTACTGTTATGCTAACTAAATCCCTGATGCTGTCCCTAAATAACGTCCTGAAATTAGTCTCAAGGCTGTGAACCTGTCCCAAACTGAGGCCTGGAGGCTCATCCTAGCTCAGGCCCTGACACTGTCCCTAGCAAAGGCCCTCACACAACTCCTAGCTCAGTCCCTGACACTATACCTAACAAAGGCCATAATGCTAGTCCTAACTCAGGCCCTGACACTGTTTCTAACTAAAGCCCAGCTGCCGCCAATATCTAAAATCCTGATACTATCCTGAGTTAATATCCTGACCCAGGTCTTACCAAGGTCCTGAAACTGACTAAAACTAAGCCTTGATGCTGTCCATAAATAAGGCCCTGAGGCTCTCCCTAACAGAGGCCCTGATAATGTCTTTAATGAAGAACCTGACGCTGATCCCAAAGAGGCCCTTCTGCTGCTCCTAAGTCATGCCCTGACAGTGTCCCGAACTCAGGCCCTAAAGATAAGCCTCACTTAGGCCCTTTGGCTGTACCTTCCTTATGCTCTGACGCTGTCTGTATAGGAAGCCCTGGCAGTGGTCCTGATTTAGGCCCTCACGCTGGTCCTAAGTAAGGCCCTGAGGCTCGCAATAACGAAGGTCTTCACGCTTTTCCTGGGTCATTTCGTGACGTTATCCCTGGCCCGGAACCTGACTCTGTCCCAAGCTAATGTCCTGCATCTTATCCTAAATGAAACCCTAATAGTATGCCTAACTAAGCCCTGACCAATCCGAACAAAGGCCTTGACACTATCTCTCACTAAAGCCCGGAATCTGTCCCTAACATGGGACCTGTTGCAATCAATAACTAAAATCCGGACACTGTCCTGAGATACTTTCCTGACACATTTCTATGCACGATCCTGACACTGTCCCAAACCGGTCGGTGTCTTTAAGTGAAGACCAGACACTGTGCCTAACTCAGGCCCTGAAGCTTTCCCTAACGGAGGCCTTGATTCTGTGACTCACTCAAGGCCTGCTCATGTCTTTCACTATGACCTTTCGCTGACCCAACCAAGGTGTTTATGCTGCTCCTAAGTCATGCCCTGACTGTGTCTACAGCTACGGGGATGACGCTAGGCCTCACTCAGGCCCTGAAGTTCTCCATAAGTCAGGTCTGACGCTGTCCCTACCGAAAATCTTGACGCAGGTCCTAAATTTTAGGCCTTGATTCTCTAAGTAAGTAAGGTCTTGACACTAAAACTAGGTCATTAACTGACACTACCCCTAGACCTTAATCTAATCTTGACTTTAGCTAATGTCAAGTTTAGGGAAAGAGATTCTTTACGATGAAATTCTTTCATCATATGAATATTGGTTTCTTAAAACAATAATTTTTAAACTCTTGTTAACCTTAAACAAAGTGTACTCAACTGCTGTGGAATATTCCTTCATAGCAGCATGCATGGTTCACTTTTACATTCTTGTGTGTTGGCCTTCAAGGTTCTTGCAGGAATGGCTCCTCTTATGCTAACTAAATCATCCCTGATGCTGAACATAAATAAGGCGCTGAAATTACTCCCGATGCTCTGAACCTGTCCCTAACTACGGCCTGGAGACTCGTGCTAAACCAGGCCCTGACACTGTCCCAAACCAAGACCCTGACATTACACGTAACTCGGACCCTGACACTACTCCTAGCTCACTCCCTGACACTATTACCTAACAAAGCCCATAATGATATTCCTAACTCAGACCCTGACACTGACTCTAACTAAGGCCCTACTGCCGCCAATATCTAAAGTCCTGATATTATCCTGAGTTAATATCCTGACCCAGGTCTTACCAAGGTCCTGAAACTGACCCAAAGTAAGCCTTGATGCTGTCTGAAAATGAGGCCCTGAGGCTCTCAGTAACAGAGGCCCTGATAATGTCTTTAGTGAAGACCCTCACGCTGATGCCACAGAGGCTCTTCTGCAGCTCCTATGTCTTGCCCTGACAGTGTCCCGAACTCAGGAACTAAAGATAAGCCTCACTTAGGCCCTTTGGCTGTACCTTCCTTATGCTCTGACGCTGTCTGTATAGGAAGCCCTGGCAGTGGTCCTGATTTAGGCCCTCACGCTGGTCCTAAGTAAGGCCCTGAGGCTCTCAATAACGAAGGTCTTCACGCTTTTCCTGGGTCATTTCGTGACGTTATCCCTGGCCCGGAACCTGACTCTGTCCCAAGCTCATGTCCTGCATCTTATCCTAAATGAAACCCTAATAGTATCCCTAACTAAGCCCTGACTAATCCGAACAAAGGCCTTGACACTATCTCTCACTAAAGCCCGGAATCTGTCCCTAACATGGGACCTGTTGCAATCAATAACTAAAATCCGGACACTGTCCTGAGCTAATATCCTGACTCATTTCTATCCACTGTTCTGATACTTTCCAAAAGAAAGCCTGTTGCCGTCCTTAAGTGAAGACCTGAGGCTGTTCCTAACTCAGGCCCTGAAGCTTTCCCTGACTGAGGCCTTGATTCTGTGACTAACACAGGCCCTGTTCATGTCTTTCACTATGACCTGCATGCTAACCCCACAAAGGCCCTGATGCTGTTCCTACGTCATGCCCTGACTGTGTCTCCAGCAGGTGGGCTGGCACTAGGCCTCACTCAGGCCTAGACGTTCTCCCTAAGTCAGGCTCTGACGCTGTCCCTACCCGAAGCCCTGACACAGGTCCTAAATTAGGCCCTGATTCTCTAAATAACTAAGGTCTTGACACCAACCCAGGTCATTTTCTGACACTATCCCTGGCTCGGATCATGAGTCTGTCCCAAGCTCATGTCCTGCATCTTATCCTAAATGAAACCCTAATAGTATCCCTAACTAAGCCCTGACTAATCCGAACAAAGGCCTTGACACTATCTCTCACTAAAGCCCGGAATCTGTCCCTAACATGGCACCTGTTGCAATCAATAACTAAAATCCGGACACTGTCCTGAGGTAATTTCCTGACACATTTCTATGCACGATCCTGACACTGTCCCAAACCGGTCGGTGTCTGTAAGTGAAGACCTGACACTGTGCCTAACTCAGGCCCTGAAGCTTTCCCTAAGTGAGGCCTTGATTCTGTGACTCACTCAAGGCCTGCTCATGTCTTTCACTATGACCTTTCGCTGACCCAACCAAGGTGTTTATGCTGCTCCTAAGTCGTACCCTGACTGTGTCTGCAGCTAGGGGGCTGACGCTAGGCCTCACTCAGGCCCTGACGTTCTCCATAAGTCAGGTCTGACGCTGTCCCTACCGAAAATCTTGACGCAGGTCCTAAATTTTAGGCCTTGATTCTCTAAGTAACTAAGGTCTTGACACCAAATCCAGGTCATTAACTGACACTACCCCTAGACCTTAATCTAATCTTGACTTTAGCTAATGTCAAGTTTAGGGAAAGAGATTCTTTACGATGAAATTCTTTCATCATATGAATATTGTTTTCTTAAAACAATAATTTTTAAACTCTTGTTAACCTTAAACAAAGTGTACTCAACTGCTGTGGAATATTCCTTCATAGCAGCATGCATGGTTCACTTTTACATTCTCGTGTGTTGGCCTTCAAGGTTCTTGCAGGAATGGCTCCTCTTATGCTAACTAAATCATCCCTGATGCTGAACATAAATAAGGCGCTGAAATTACTCCCGATGCTCTGAACCTGTCCCTAACTACGGCCTGGAGACTCGTGCTAAACCAGGCCCTGACACTGTCCCAAACCAAGACCCTGACATTACACGTAACTCGGACCCTGACACTACTCCTAGCTCACTCCCTGACACTATTACCTAACAAAGCCCATAATGATATTCCTAACTCACACCCTGACACTGACTCTAACTAAGGCCCTACTGCCGCCAATATCTAAAGTCCTGATGCTATCCTGAGTTAATATCCTGACCCAGGTCTTACCAAGGTCCTGAAACTGACCCAAAGTAAGCCTTGATGCTGTCCGAAAATGAGGCCCTGAGGCTCTCCCTAACAGAGGCCCTGATAATGTCTTTAGTGAAGACCCTCACGCTGATCCCACAGAGGCCCTTCTGCTGCTCCTAAGTCATGCCCTGACAGTGTCCCGAACTCAGGCCCTAAAGATAAGCCTCACTTAGGCCCTTTGGCTGTACCTTCCTTATGCTCTGACGCTGTCTGTATAGGAAGCCCTGGCAGTGGTCCTGATTTAGGCCCTCACGCTGGTCCTAAGTAAGGCCCTGAGGCTCTCAATAACGAAGGTCTTCACGCTTTTCCTGGGTCATTTCGTGACGCTATCCCTGGCCCGGAACCTGACTCTGTCCCAAGCTCATGTCCTGCATCTTATCCTAAATGAAACCCTAATAGTATCCCTAACTAAGCCCTGACCAATCCGAACAAAGGCCTTCACACTATCTCTCACGAGCGCCCGGAATCTGTCCCTAATGGTCCCTGCTGCAATTAATAACTAAAAAAAGGACACTGTCCAGAGCTAATATCCTGACACATTTCTAGCCACTGTCCTGATACTTTCCAAAAGAAAGCCTGTTGCCGTCCTTAAGTGAAGACCTGAGGCTGTGCCTAACTCAGGCCCTGCAGCTTTCCCTAACTGAGGCCTTGATTCTGTGACTAACACAGGCCCTGTTCATGTCTTTCACTATGACCTGCATGCTGACCCCACAAAGGCCCTGATGCTGTTCCTACGTCATGCCCCGACTGTGTCTCCAGCAGGTGGGCTGGCACTAGGCCTCACTCAGGCCTAGACGTTCTCCCTAAGTCAGGCTCTGACGATGTCCCTACCCGAAGCCCTGACACAGGTCCTAAATTAGGCCCTGATTCTCTAAATAACTAAGGTCTTGACACCAACCCAGGTCATTTTCTGACACTATCCCTGGCTCGGATCATGACTCTGTCCCAAGGTAATGTCCTGCATCTTATCCTAATTGAAACCCTAATACTCTCCCTAACTAAGGCCCGGACTAATCCTAATTAAGGCATTGACCCTATCTCTCACTAAGGCCCAGAATCTATCCCTAACATGGGCCCTGCTGCAATCAATAATGAAAATCCGGACACTATCCTGAGCTAATATGCTGACACTTTTCTATCCACGGACCTGACACAGTCCCAAAGAAAGGCCTGTCGCTGTCCTTAAATGAAGACCTGAGGCTGTGCCTAACTCAGGCCCTGAAGCTTTCCCTAACGGAGGCCTCGATTCTCTGACGCACTCAGGCCCTGCTCATGTCCTTAACTATGACCCGAATGCTGACCCAACCAAGGCCCGGATGCTGCTTCGACGTCATGCCCTGACACTGTCTCCAGCTAGGGGCCTGAAGCTGGGCCTCACTCAGGCCCTGTTTCTTGCCCTAAGTCCGGTCCTGATGCTGGTCCTAAATAAGGCCCTCAGGTTCTCAGTAACTAAGGTCTTGACACTATCCCGAGGTCATTTGCTGACACAATCCCTAGACTTTACCCTAACCCTGTCCCTAGCTAATGTCCTGCCTCTTATGCTAACTGAAGCCCTTATGCTGTGCCCATGTCAGGACCTGAATTGAGTCCCCATGCCGTGACACTGTCCCTAACTAAGGCCTGGATGTTAGGCCTAACTCAAGGCCTGACACTGTCCCTAACTAAGGCCCTGATGCCATCAATATCTAAAGTCCTCACACTATCCTCAGCTAATTTACTATCCCATCTCTTACTAAGGTCCTGAAAATATCGCTAAGTAAGCCGTGACGCTGTCCCTAACAGAAGGCCTGCTCATGTCTTTAACGAAGACCATAATGCTGATCCAACAACGGCACTGATGCTGCTCCTGTGTCACGCCCTGACAGTGTCCCCACCTACAGGAATGACGCTAGGCCTCACTCAGGCCCTGTCGCTCACCCCAAGCCAGTCCGGGATGCGATTTTTACATGAAGCCCTAACATTGCTTCTAAAGAAGGCCCTGATGCTCTCAGTAACTAAGGTCTTGACACTATCTCTCACTAAGGCCTGGAATCTGTCCCTAACATGGGTCCTGCTGCAATCAATAACTAAAATCCGGACACTATCCTGAGCTAATATGCTGACACATTTCTATCCAAGGTTCTGACACTGTCCCAAAGAGAGCCCTGTCGCTCTCCTTAACTGAAGACGTGAGGCTGTGCCTAACTCAGGCCCTGAAGCTTTCCTTAACCCAGGCCTTGATTCTGTGACTCACTCAAGCCCTGCTCATGTCTTTCACTATGACCCGAATGCTGACTCCACAAACGCCCTGATGCTGCTCCTAAGTCATGCCCTGACAGTGTCTGCATCTAGGGGCCTGATGCTAGGCCTCACTCAGGCCCTCACTTTCTCCCTATACCAGGCTCTGACACTGTCCCTACCCGAAGCCCTGGCACAGATCCTAAATTAGGCCCTGATTCTATAAGTAACTAAGGGCTTGATTCCAAACCTAGGTCATTACCTGACACTAGCCCTAGACCTGAACGTAAACTTCTCTTTTGCTAATGTTAAATTTAGCTAAAGAGATTCTTTAGGATGAAATTCTTTCATCTTCTGAATAGAGTTTTCTGAAAAAAATAATGTTTAAACTCTTACTGAACTTAAACAAAATGTACTCAACTTCTGTGGAATATTCCTTTATACCAGCCTGCCTGGTTTACTTCTGCATTTGCCTGTGTTGGCTTTCAGGGTGCTTGTAGGAATACCTCCTCTTATGCTAACGAACTAACTCTTATTATGCTAAATCCCTGATGTTTTCCCTAATTAAATTCAGGAAACTCCTCCCAAGGCTGTGAACCCCTCCCAAACTGAGGCCTGGAGGCTCATCCTAGCTCAGGCCCTGACACAACTCCTAGCTCAGTCCCTGACACTATACCTAACAAAGGCTATAATGCTAGTCCTAACTCAGGCCCTGACACTGTTTCTAACTAAAGCCCAGCTGCCGCCAATATCTAAAATCCTGATATTATCCTGAGTTAATATCCTGACCCAGGTCTTACCAAGGTCCTGAAACTGACTAAAAGTAAGCCTTGATGCTGTCCATAAATGAGGCCCTGAGGCTCTCCCTAACAGAGACCCTGATAATGTCTTTAATGAAGAACCTGACACTGATCCCACAGAGGCCCTTCTGCTGCTCCTAAGTCATGCCCTGACAGTGTCCCGAACTCAGGCCCTAAAGATAAGCCTCACTTAGGCCCTTTGGCTGTACCTTCCTTATGCTCTGACGCTGTCTGTATAGGAAGACCTGGCAGTGGTCCTGATTTAGGCCCTGACGCTGGTCCTAAGTAAGGCCCTGAGGCTCTCAATAACGAAGGTCTTCACGCATTTCCTGGGTCATTTCGCGACGCTATCCCTGGCCCGGAACCTGACTCTGTCCCAAGCTCATGTCCTGCATCTTATCCTAAATGAAACCCTAATAGTATCCCTAACTAAGCCCTGATTAAACCTAACAAGGGCCTTCACACTATCTCTCACCAACACCCAGAATATATCCCTAATGGTCCCTGCTGCAATCAATAACTAAAATCCGGACACTGTCCTGAGCTATTACCCTGACTCCTTTCTATCCACTGTCCTGATACTTTCCAAAAGAAAGCCTGTTGCCGTCCTTAAGTGAAGACCTGAGGCTGTGCCTAACTCAGGCCCTGAAACTTTCCCTAACTGAGGCCTTGATTCTGTGACTAACACAGGCCCTGCTCATTTCTTTCACTATGACCCGAATGCTGACCCAACAAAGGCCCTGATGCTATTCCTACGTCATGCCCTGTGACTCCAGCTAGTGGGCTGACACTAGGCCGCACTCAGGCCTAGATGTTCTCCCTAAGTCAGGCTCTGACGCTGTCCCTACCCGAAACCCTGACACAGGTCCTAAATTAGGCCCTGATTCTCTAAGTAACTAAGGTCTTGACACCAACCCAGGTCATTGGCTGACACTATCCCTGGCTCGGATCGTGACTCTGTCCCAAGCTAATGTCCTGCATCTTATCCTAATTGAAACCCTAATACTCTCCCTAACTAAGTCGCTCACTGATCCTAACTAAGACTTTCACCCTATCTCTCACTAAGGCCCAGAATCTGTCCCTAACATGGGACCTTCTGCAGTCAATAATGAAAATCCGGACACTATCCTGAGCTAATATCCTGACACATTTCTATCCACCCACCAGACACAGTCCCAAAGAAAGGCCTGTCGCTGTCCTTAACTGAAGACGAGAGGCTGTGCCTAACTCAGGACCTCAAGATTTCCCTAACTGAGGCCTCGATTCTCTGACTCACTCAGGCCCTGCTCATGTCTTTCACTATGACCCGAATGCTGACTCCACAAACGCCCTGAATGCTGCTCTTAAGTCATGCCCTGACAGTGTCTGCATCTAGGGGCCTCACTCAGGCCCTCACCTTCTCCCTATATCAGGCTCTGACGCTGTCCCTACCCGAAGCCCTGGCACAGGTCTTAAATTAGGCCCTGATTCTCTAAGTACCTAAGGGCTTGATTCCAAACCTAGGTCATTACCTGACACTAGCCCTAGACCTGAATGTAACCTTGTCCGTTGCTAATGTCAAATTTATCTAAAGAGATTCTTTAGGATGAAATTCTTTCATCTTCTGAATAGAGTTTTCTGAAAAAAATAATGTTTAAACTCTTACCGACCTTAAACAAAATGTACTCAACTTCTGCGGAATATTCCTTTATACCAGCGTGTATGGTTTCCTTCTGCATCTGCGTGTGTTGGCTTAAA
The DNA here is from genome assembly GCF_026419965.1 of Kogia breviceps. Taxonomy (NCBI): domain Eukaryota; kingdom Metazoa; phylum Chordata; class Mammalia; order Artiodactyla; family Physeteridae; genus Kogia; species Kogia breviceps. Next base: position 391,364 of record NW_026711588.1, read on the forward strand.
GGGTGCTTGTAGGAATGCCTACTGTTATGCTAACTAAATCCCTGATGCTGTCCCTAAATAACGTCCTGAAATTAGTCTCAAGGCTGTGAACCTGTCCCAAACTGAGGCCTGGAGGCTCATCCTAGCTCAGGCCCTGACACTGTCCCTAGCAAAGGCCCTCACACAACTCCTAGCTCAGTCCCTGACACTATACCTAACAAAGGCCATAATGCTAGTCCTAACTCAGGCCCTGACACTGTTTCTAACTAAAGCCCAGCTGCCGCCAATATCTAAAATCCTGATACTATCCTGAGTTAATATCCTGACCCAGGTCTTACCAAGGTCCTGAAACTGACTAAAACTAAGCCTTGATGCTGTCCATAAATAAGGCCCTGAGGCTCTCCCTAACAGAGGCCCTGATAATGTCTTTAATGAAGAACCTGACGCTGATCCCAAAGAGGCCCTTCTGCTGCTCCTAAGTCATGCCCTGACAGTGTCCCGAACTCAGGCCCTAAAGAGAAGCCTCACTTAGGCCCTTTGGCTGTACCTTCCTTATGCTCTGACGCTGTCTGTATAGGAAGCCCTGGCAGTGGTCCTGATTTAGGCCCTCACGCTGGTCCTAAGTAAGGCCCTGAGGCTCGCAATAACGAAGGTCTTCACGCTTTTCCTGGGTCATTTCGTGACGTTATCCCTGGCCCGGAACCTGACTCTGTCCCAAGCTAATGTCCTGCATCTTATCCTAAATGAAACCCTAATAGTATGCCTAACTAAGCCCTGACTAATCCGAACAAAGGCCTTGACACTATCTCTCACTAAAGCCCGGAATCTGTCCCTAACATGGGACCTGTTGCAATCAATAACTAAAATCCGGACACTGTCCTGAGATACTTTCCTGACACATTTCTATGCACGATCCTGACACTGTCCCAAACCGGTCGGTGTCTTTAAGTGAAGACCAGACACTGTGCCTAACTCAGGCCCTGAAGCTTTCCCTAACGGAGGCCTTGATTCTGTGACTCACTCAAGGCCTGCTCATGTCTTTCACTATGACCTTTCGCTGACCCAACCAAGGTGTTTATGCTGCTCCTAAGTCATGCCCTGACTGTGTCTACAGCTACGGGGATGACGCTAGGCCTCACTCAGGCCCTGAAGTTCTCCATAAGTCAGGTCTGACGCTGTCCCTACCGAAAATCTTGACGCAGGTCCTAAATTTTAGGCCTTGATTCTCTAAGTAAGTAAGGTCTTGACACTAAAACTAGGTCATTAACTGACACTACCCCTAGACCTTAATCTAATCTTGACTTTAGCTAATGTCAAGTTTAGGGAAAGAGATTCTTTACGATGAAATTCTTTCATCATATGAATATTGGTTTCTTAAAACAATAATTTTTAAACTCTTGTTAACCTTAAACAAAGTGTACTCAACTGCTGTGGAATATTCCTTCATAGCAGCATGCATGGTTCACTTTTACATTCTTGTGTGTTGGCCTTCAAGGTTCTTGCAGGAATGGCTCCTCTTATGCTAACTAAATCATCCCTGATGCTGAACATAAATAAGGCGCTGAAATTACTCCCGATGCTCTGAACCTGTCCCTAACTACGGCCTGGAGACTCGTGCTAAACCAGGCCCTGACACTGTCCCAAACCAAGACCCTGACATTACACGTAACTCGGACCCTGACACTACTCCTAGCTCACTCCCTGACACTATTACCTAACAAAGCCCATAATGATATTCCTAACTCACACCCTGACACTGACTCTAACTAAGGCCCTACTGCCGCCAATATCTAAAGTCCTGATATTATCCTGAGTTAATATCCTGACCCAGGTCTTACCAAGGTCCTGAAACTGACCCAAAGTAAGCCTTGATGCTGTCTGAAAATGAGGCCCTGAGGCTCTCAGTAACAGAGGCCCTGATAATGTCTTTAGTGAAGACCCTCACGCTGATGCCACAGAGGCTCTTCTGCAGCTCCTATGTCTTGCCCTGACAGTGTCCCGAACTCAGGAACTAAAGATAAGCCTCACTTAGGCCCTTTGGCTGTACCTTCCTTATGCTCTGACGCTGTCTGTATAGGAAGCCCTGGCAGTGGTCCTGATTTAGGCCCTCACGCTGGTCCTAAGTAAGGCCCTGAGGCTCTCAATAACGAAGGTCTTCACGCTTTTCCTGGGTCATTTCGTGACGTTATCCCTGGCCCGGAACCTGACTCTGTCCCAAGCTCATGTCCTGCATCTTATCCTAAATGAAACCCTAATAGTATCCCTAACTAAGCCCTGACTAATCCGAACAAAGGCCTTGACACTATCTCTCACTAAAGCCCGGAATCTGTCCCTAACATGGGACCTGTTGCAATCAATAACTAAAATCCGGACACTGTCCTGAGCTAATATCCTGACTCATTTCTATCCACTGTTCTGATACTTTCCAAAAGAAAGCCTGTTGCCGTCCTTAAGTGAAGACCTGAGGCTGTTCCTAACTCAGGCCCTGAAGCTTTCCCTGACTGAGGCCTTGATTCTGTGACTAACACAGGCCCTGTTCATGTCTTTCACTATGACCTGCATGCTAACCCCACAAAGGCCCTGATGCTGTTCCTACGTCATGCCCTGACTGTGTCTCCAGCAGGTGGGCTGGCACTAGGCCTCACTCAGGCCTAGACGTTCTCCCTAAGTCAGGCTCTGACGCTGTCCCTACCCGAAGCCCTGACACAGGTCCTAAATTAGGCCCTGATTCTCTAAATAACTAAGGTCTTGACACCAACCCAGGTCATTTTCTGACACTATCCCTGGCTCGGATCATGAGTCTGTCCCAAGCTCATGTCCTGCATCTTATCCTAAATGAAACCCTAATAGTATCCCTAACTAAGCCCTGACTAATCCGAACAAAGGCCTTGACACTATCTCTCACTAAAGCCCGGAATCTGTCCCTAACATGGCACCTGTTGCAATCAATAACTAAAATCCGGACACTGTCCTGAGGTAATTTCCTGACACATTTCTATGCACGATCCTGACACTGTCCCAAACCGGTCGGTGTCTGTAAGTGAAGACCTGACACTGTGCCTAACTCAGGCCCTGAAGCTTTCCCTAAGTGAGGCCTTGATTCTGTGACTCACTCAAGGCCTGCTCATGTCTTTCACTATGACCTTTCGCTGACCCAACCAAGGTGTTTATGCTGCTCCTAAGTCGTACCCTGACTGTGTCTGCAGCTAGGGGGCTGACGCTAGGCCTCACTCAGGCCCTGACGTTCTCCATAAGTCAGGTCTGACGCTGTCCCTACCGAAAATCTTGACGCAGGTCCTAAATTTTAGGCCTTGATTCTCTAAGTAACTAAGGTCTTGACACCAAATCCAGGTCATTAACTGACACTACCCCTAGACCTTAATCTAATCTTGACTTTAGCTAATGTCAAGTTTAGGGAAAGAGATTCTTTACGATGAAATTCTTTCATCATATGAATATTGTTTTCTTAAAACAATAATTTTTAAACTCTTGTTAACCTTAAACAAAGTGTACTCAACTGCTGTGGAATATTCCTTCATAGCAGCATGCATGGTTCACTTTTACATTCTCGTGTGTTGGCCTTCAAGGTTCTTGCAGGAATGGCTCCTCTTATGCTAACTAAATCATCCCTGATGCTGAACATAAATAAGGCGCTGAAATTACTCCCGATGCTCTGAACCTGTCCCTAACTACGGCCTGGAGACTCGTGCTAAACCAGGCCCTGACACTGTCCCAAACCAAGACCCTGACATTACACGTAACTCGGACCCTGACACTACTCCTAGCTCACTCCCTGACACTATTACCTAACAAAGCCCATAATGATATTCCTAACTCACACCCTGACACTGACTCTAACTAAGGCCCTACTGCCGCCAATATCTAAAGTCCTGATGCTATCCTGAGTTAATATCCTGACCCAGGTCTTACCAAGGTCCTGAAACTGACCCAAAGTAAGCCTTGATGCTGTCCGAAAATGAGGCCCTGAGGCTCTCCCTAACAGAGGCCCTGATAATGTCTTTAGTGAAGACCCTCACGCTGATCCCACAGAGGCCCTTCTGCTGCTCCTAAGTCATGCCCTGACAGTGTCCCGAACTCAGGCCCTAAAGATAAGCCTCACTTAGGCCCTTTGGCTGTACCTTCCTTATGCTCTGACGCTGTCTGTATAGGAAGCCCTGGCAGTGGTCCTGATTTAGGCCCTCACGCTGGTCCTAAGTAAGGCCCTGAGGCTCTCAATAACGAAGGTCTTCACGCTTTTCCTGGGTCATTTCGTGACGCTATCCCTGGCCCGGAACCTGACTCTGTCCCAAGCTCATGTCCTGCATCTTATCCTAAATGAAACCCTAATAGTATCCCTAACTAAGCCCTGACCAATCCGAACAAAGGCCTTCACACTATCTCTCACGAGCGCCCGGAATCTGTCCCTAATGGTTCCTGCTGCAATTAATAACTAAAAAAAGGACACTGTCCAGAGCTAATATCCTGACACATTTCTAGCCACTGTCCTGATACTTTCCAAAAGAAAGCCTGTTGCCGTCCTTAAGTGAAGACCTGAGGCTGTGCCTAACTCAGGCCCTGCAGCTTTCCCTAACTGAGGCCTTGATTCTGTGACTAACACAGGCCCTGTTCATGTCTTTCACTATGACCTGCATGCTGACCCCACAAAGGCCCTGATGCTGTTCCTACGTCATGCCCTGACTGTGTCTCCAGCAGGTGGGCTGGCACTAGGCCTCACTCAGGCCTAGACGTTCTCCCTAAGTCAGGCTCTGACGATGTCCCTACCCGAAGCCCTGACACAGGTCCTAAATTAGGCCCTGATTCTCTAAATAACTAAGGTCTTGACACCAACCCAGGTCATTTTCTGACACTATCCCTGGCTCGGATCATGACTCTGTCCCAAGGTAATGTCCTGCATCTTATCCTAATTGAAACCCTAATACTCTCCCTAACTAAGGCCCGGACTAATCCTAATTAAGGCATTGACCCTATCTCTCACTAAGGCCCAGAATCTATCCCTAACATGGGCCCTGCTGCAATCAATAATGAAAATCCGGACACTATCCTGAGCTAATATGCTGACACTTTTCTATCCACGGACCTGACACAGTCCCAAAGAAAGGCCTGTCGCTGTCCTTAAATGAAGACCTGAGGCTGTGCCTAACTCAGGCCCTGAAGCTTTCCCTAACGGAGGCCTCGATTCTCTGACGCACTCAGGCCCTGCTCATGTCCTTAACTATGACCCGAATGCTGACCCAACCAAGGCCCGGATGCTGCTTCGACGTCATGCCCTGACACTGTCTCCAGCTAGGGGCCTGAAGCTGGGCCTCACTCAGGCCCTGTTTCTTGCCTTAAGTCCGGTCCTGATGCTGGTCCTAAATAAGGCCCTCAGGTTCTCAGTAACTAAGGTCTTGACACTATCCCGAGGTCATTTGCTGACACAATCCCTAGACTTTACCCTAACCCTGTCCCTAGCTAATGTCCTGCCTCTTATGCTAACTGAAGCCCTTATGCTGTGCCCATGTCAGGACCTGAATTGAGTCCCCATGCCGTGACACTGTCCCTAACTAAGGCCTGGATGTTAGGCCTAACTCAAGGCCTGACACTGTCCCTAACTAAGGCCCTGATGCCATCAATATCTAAAGTCCTCACACTATCCTCAGCTAATTTACTATCCCATCTCTTACTAAGGTCCTGAAAATATCGCTAAGTAAGCCGTGACGCTGTCCCTAACAGAAGGCCTGCTCATGTCTTTAACGAAGACCATAATGCTGATCCAACAACGGCACTGATGCTGCTCCTGTGTCACGCCCTGACAGTGTCCCCACCTACAGGAATGACGCTAGGCCTCACTCAGGCCCTGTCGCTCACCCCAAGCCAGTCCGGGATGCGATTTTTACATGAAGCCCTAACATTGCTTCTAAAGAAGGCCCTGATGCTCTCAGTAACTAAGGTCTTGACACTATCTCTCACTAAGGCCTGGAATCTGTCCCTAACATGGGTCCTGCTGCAATCAATAACTAAAATCCGGACACTATCCTGAGCTAATATGCTGACACATTTCTATCCAAGGTTCTGACACTGTCCCAAAGAGAGCCCTGTCGCTCTCCTTAACTGAAGACGTGAGGCTGTGCCTAACTCAGGCCCTGAAGCTTTCCTTAACCCAGGCCTTGATTCTGTGACTCACTCAAGCCCTGCTCATGTCTTTCACTATGACCCGAATGCTGACTCCACAAACGCCCTGATGCTGCTCCTAAGTCATGCCCTGACAGTGTCTGCATCTAGGGGCCTGATGCTAGGCCTCACTCAGGCCCTCACTTTCTCCCTATACCAGGCTCTGACACTGTCCCTACCCGAAGCCCTGGCACAGATCCTAAATTAGGCCCTGATTCTATAAGTAACTAAGGGCTTGATTCCAAACCTAGGTCATTACCTGACACTAGCCCTAGACCTGAACGTAAACTTCTCTTTTGCTAATGTTAAATTTAGCTAAAGAGATTCTTTAGGATGAAATTCTTTCATCTTCTGAATAGAGTTTTCTGAAAAAAATAATGTTTAAACTCTTACTGAACTTAAACAAAATGTACTCAACTTCTGTGGAATATTCCTTTATACCAGCCTGCCTGGTTTACTTCTGCATTTGCCTGTGTTGGCTTTCAGGGTGCTTGTAGGAATACCTCCTCTTATGCTAACGAACTAACTCTTATTATGCTAAATCCCTGATGTTTTCCCTAATTAAATTCAGGAAACTCCTCCCAAGGCTGTGAACCCCTCCCAAACTGAGGCCTGGAGGCTCATCCTAGCTCAGGCCCTGACACAACTCCTAGCTCAGTCCCTGACACTATACCTAACAAAGGCTATAATGCTAGTCCTAACTCAGGCCCTGACACTGTTTCTAACTACAGCCCAGCTGCCGCCAATATCTAAAATCCTGATACTATCCTGAGTTAATATCCTGACCCAGGTCTTACCAAGGTCCTGAAACTGACCCAAAGTAAGCCTTGATGCTGTCCATAAATGAGGCCCTGAGGCTCTCCCTAACAGAGGCCCTGATAATGTCTTTAATGAAGAACCTGACGCTGATCCCACAGAGGCCCTTCTGCTGCTCCTAAGTCATGCCCTGACAGTGTCCCGAACTCAGGCCCTAAAGAGAAGCCTCACTTAGGCCCTTTGGCTGTACCTTCCTTATGCTCTGACGCTGTCTGTATAGGAAGCCCTGGCAGTGGTCCTGATTTAGGCCCTCACGCTGGTCCTAAGTAAGGCCCTGAGGCTCGCAATAACGAAGGTCTTCACGCTTTTCCTGGGTCATTTCGTGACGCTATCCCTGGCCCGGAACCTGACTCTGTCCCAAGCTCATGTCCTGCATCTTATAATAAATGAAACCCTAATAGTATCCCTAACTAAGCCCTGACCAATCCGAACAAAGGCCTTGACACTATCTCTCACTAAAGCCCGGAATCTGTCCCTAACATGGCACCTGTTGCAATCAATAACTAAAATCCGGACACTGTCCTGAGATAATTTCCTGACACATTTCTATGCACGATCCTGACACTGTCCCAAACCGGTCGGTGTCTTTAAGTGAAGACCTGACACTGTGCCTAACTCAGGCCCTGAAGCTTTCCCTAAGTGAGGCCTTGATTCTGTGACTCACTCAAGGCCTGCTCATGTCTTTCACTATGACCTTTCGCTGACCCAACCAAGGTGTTTATGCTGCTCCTAAGTCGTACCCTGACTGTGTCTGCAGCTAGGAGGCTGACGCTAGGCCTCACTCAGGCCTTGACGTTCTCCATAAGTCAGGTCTGAATCTGTCCCTACCGAAAATCTTGACGCAGGTCCTAAATTTTAGGCCTTGATTCTCTAAGTAACTAAGGTCTTGACACCAAATCCAGGTCATTAACTGACATTACCCCTAGACCTTAATCTAATCTTGACTTTAGCTAATGTCAAGTTTAGGGAAAGAGATTCTTTACGATGAAATTCTTTCATCATATGAATATTGGTTTCTTAAAACAATAATTTTTAAACTCTTGTTAACCTTAAACAAAGTGTACTCAACTGCTGTGGAATATTCCTTCATAGCAGCGTGCATGGTTCACTTTTACATTCTTGTGTGTTGGCCTTCAGGGTTCTTGCAGGAATGGCTCCTCTTATGCTAACTAAATCATCCCTGATGCTGAACATAAATAAGGCGCTGAAATTACTCCCGATGCTGTGAACCGCTCCCTAACTACGGCCTGGAGACTCGTGCTAACCCAGGCGCTGACACTGTTCCTAACCAAGACCCTGACATTACACGTAACTCGGACCCTGACACTACTCCTAGCTCACTCCCTGACACTATACCTGACAAAGGCCATAATGATATTCCTAACTCAGACCCTGACACTGACTCTAACTAAGGCCCTACTGCCGCCAATATCTAAAGTCCTGATACTATCCTGAGTTAATATCCTGACCCAGGTCTTACCAAGGTCCTGAAACTGACCCAAAGTAAGCCTTGATGCTGTCCGAAAATGAGGTCCTGAGGCTTTCCCTAACAGAGGCCCTGATAATGTCTTTAATGAAGACCCTCAGGCTGATCCCACAGAGGCCCTTCTGCTGCTCCTAAGTCATGCCCTGACACTTTCCCTAACTCAGATCCTAAAGATAGGCCTCACTTAGGCACTTGGGCTGTACCTTACTTAGGCTCTGATGCTGTCCTTATATGAAGCCAGGGCAGTGGTCGTGATTTAGGGCCTGACTCTGGTCCTAAGTCAGGCCCCGATGCTCTCAATAACTAAGGTTTTAACGCTTTCTCTTGGTCGTTTCCTGACACTATCCCTGGCCCGGAACCTGACTCTGTCCCAAGCTCATGTCCTGCATCTTATCCTAAATGAAACCCTAACACTCTCCGTAACTAGGGCCCTGAATAATCCTGCCTAAGGCCTTGACACGACTTCTCACTAAGGCCCGGAACCTGACATTGTCCCTAGAAAAGGCCCTGACTATACCTAACAAAGGCTATAATGCTAGTCCTAACTCAGGCCCTGACATTGTTTCTAACTAAAGCCCAGCTGCCGCCAATATCTAAAATCCTGATATTATCCTGAGTTAATATCCTGACCCAGGTCTTACCAAGGTCCTGAAACTGACCCAAAGTAAGCCTTGATGCTGTCTGAAAATGAGGCCCTGAGGCTCTCCCTAACAGAGGCCCTGATAATGTCTTTAATGAAGAACCTGACACTGATCCCACAGAGGCCCTTCTGCTGCTCCTAAGTCATGCCCTGACAGTGTCCCGAACTCAGGCCCTAAAGATAAGCCTCACTTAGGCCCTTTGGCTGTACCTTCCTTATGCTCTGACGCTGTCTGTATAGGAAGCCCTGGCAGTGGTCCTGATTTAGGCCCTCACGCTGGTCCTAAGTAAGGCCCTGAGGCTCTCAATAACGAAGGTCTTCACGCTTTTCCTGGGTCATTTCGTGACGCTATCCCTGGCCCGGAACCTGACTCTGTCCCAAGCTCATGTCCTGCATCTTATCCTAAATGAAACCCTAGTACTCTCCCTAACTAAGCCCCGACTAAACCTAACAAAGGCCGTCACACTATCTGTCACCAACACCCAGAATCTATCCCTAATGGTCCCTGCTGCAATCAATAACTAAAATCCGGACACTGTCCTGAGCTATTACCCTGATTGATTTCTATCCACTGTCCTGATACTTTCCAAAAGAAAGCCTGTTGCAGTCCTTAAGTGAAGACCTGAGGCTGTGCCTAACTCAGGCCCTGAAACTTTCCCTAACTGAGGCCTTGATTCTGTGACTAACACAGGCCCTGCTCATGTCTTTCACTATGACCCGAATGCTGACCCAGCAAAGGCCCTGATGCTGTTCCTACGTCATGCCCTGACTGTGTCTCCAGCTAGTGGGCTGACACTAGGCCTCACTCAGGCCTAGACGTTCTCCCTAAGTCAGGCTCTGATGCTGTCCCTACCCGAAGCCCTGACACACGTCCTAAATTAGGCCCCGATTCTCTAAGTAACTAAGGTCTTGACACCAACCCAGGTCATTGGCTGACACTATCCCTGGCTCGGATCATGAGTCTGTCCCAAGCTAATGTCCTGCATCTTATCCTAATTGAAACCCTAATACTCTCCCTAACTAAGGCGCTCATGGATCCTAACTAAGACTTTCACCTTATCTCTCATTAAGGCCCAGAATCTGTCCCTGACATGGGCCGTGCTCCAGTCAATAATGAACATCCCGACACTATCCTGAGCTAATATCCTGACACATTTCTATCCACGGACCTGACACAGTCCCAAAGAAAGGCCTGTCGCTGTCCTTAAATGAAGACGAGAGGCTGTGCCTAACTCAGACCCTGAAGCTTTCCCTAACGGAGGCCTCGATTCTCTGACTCACTCAGGCCCTGCTCATATCTTTAACTATGACCCGAATGCTGACCCAACAAAGGCCCGGATGCTGCTTCGACGTCATGCCCTGACACTGTCTCCAGCTAGGAGCCTGAAGCTGGGCCTCACTCAGGCCCTGTTTCTTGCCCAATTCCGGCCCTGATGCTGGTCCTAAATAAGGCCCTCAGGTTCTCAGTAACTAAGGTCTTGACACTATCCCGAGGTCATTTGCTGACACAATCCCTAGACTTTACCCTAACCCTGTCCCTAGCTAATGTCCTGCCTCTTATGCTAACTGAAGCCCTTATGCTGTGCGGACGTCAGGACCTGAATTGGTTCCCCATGCCGTGACACTGTCCCTAACTAAGGCCTGGATGTTAGGCCTAACTCACAGCCTGACACTGTCCCTAACTAAGTCCCTGATGCCATCAATATCTAAAGTCCTCACACTATCCTCAGCTAATTTACTATCCCATCTCTTACTAAGGTCCTGAAAATATCGCTAAGTAAGCCGTGACGCTGTCCCTAACAGAAGGCCTGCTCATGTCTTTAACGAAGACCATAATGCTGATCCAACAATGGCACTGATGCTGCTCCTGTGTCACGCGCTGACAGTGTCCCCACCTACAGGAATGACGCTAGGCCTCACTCAGGCCCTGTCGCTCGCCCGAAGCCAGTCCGTGATGCTATTTTTACACGAAGCCCTAACATTGCTTCTAAAGAAGGCCCTGATGCTCTCAGTAACTAAGGTCTTGACACTATCTCTCACTAAGGCCTGGAATCTGTCCCTAACATGGGTCCTGCTGCAATCAATAACTAAAATCCGGACACTATCCTGAGCTAATATGCTGACACATTTCTATCCAAGGTTCTGACACTGTCCCAAAGAGAGCCCTGTCGCTCTCCTTAACTGAAGACGTGAGGCTGTGCCTAACTCAGGCCCTGAAGCTTTCCTTAAGCCAGGCCTTGATTCTGTGACTCACTCAAGCCCTGCTCATGTCTTTCACTATGATCTGAATGCTGACTCCACAAACGCCCTGATGCTGCTCCTAAGTCATGCCCTGACAGTGTCTGCATCTAGGGGCCTGATGCTAGGCCTCACTCAGGCCCTCACTTTCTCCCTATACCAGGCTCTGACACTGTCCCTACCCGAAGCCCTGGCACAGGTCCTAAATTAGGCCCTGATTCTATAAGTAACTAAGGGCTTGTTTCCAAACCTAGGTCATTACCTGACACTAGCCCTAGACCTGAACGTAAACTTCTCATTTGCTAATGTTAAATTTAGCTAAAGAGATTCTTTAGGATGAAATTCCTTCATCTTCTGAATAGAGTTTTCTGAAAAAAATAATGTTTAAACTCTTACGCACCTTAAACAAAATGTACTCAACTTATGTGGAATATTCCTTTATACCAGCGTGCATGGTTTACTTCTGCATCTGCGTGTGTTGGCTTAAAGGGTGCTTGTAGGAATTCCTCCTGTTATGCTAACTAAATCCCTGATGCTGTCCCTAAATAACGCCCTGAAATTAGTCCCGAGGCTGTGAATCTGTCCCAAACTTAGGCCTGGAGGCTCCTCCTAGCTCAGTCCCTGACACTATACCTAACAAAGGCTATAATGCTACTCCTAACTCAGGCCCTGACACTGTGTCTAACTAAGGCACTAGTGCCGTCAATATCTAGAGTCCTGATACTATCCTGAGTTAATATCTTGACCCAGGTCTTACCAAGGTCCTGAAACTGACCCAAAGTTAGCCTTGATGCTGTCCATAAATGAGGCCCTGAGGCTCTCCCTAACAGAGGCCCTGATAATGTCTTTAATGAAGAACCTGACGCTGATCCCACAGAGGACCTTCTGCTGCTCCTAAGTCATGCCCTGACAGTGTCCCGAACTCAGGCCCTAAAGATAAGCCTCACTTAGGCCCTTTGGTTGTACCTTCCTTATGCTCTGACGGTGTCTGTATAGGAAGCCCTGGCAGTGGTCCTGATTTAGGCCCTCACGCTGGTCCTAACTACGGCCCTGAGGCTCTCAATAACGAAGGTCTTCACGCTTCTCCTGGGTCATTTCGTGACGCTATCCCTGGCCCGCAACCTGACTCTGTCCCAAGCTAATATCCTGCATCTTATCCTAACTGAAACCCTAATAGTCTCCCTAACTAAGCCCTGACTAACCCTAAATAAGTCCTTCACACTCGCTCTCACTAAGGCCCGGAATCTGTCCCTAACATGAGACCTGTTGAAATCAATAGCTAAAATCTGGACACTCTCCTGAGATAATTTCCTGCCACATTTCTATGCACGTTCCTGACTCTGTCCCAAAGAAAGCCCTGTCAGTGTCCTTAAGTGAAGTCCTGAGGCTGTGCCTAACTCAGGCCCTGAAGCTTTTCCTAAATGAAGCCTTGATGTTCTTAGTAACTCAGGTTCTGATCATATCTTTCACTGAGACCATAATGTTGACCCAACAAAGGCCCTGATGCTGCTCTTAAGTCATGCCCTGACAGTTTCTCCAGCTAAGATCCTGTTAATGTACACATTCAACGCAATCCTTACCAAAAGTCCAATGACATTTTCCATAGAAACAGGACGAACCATCTTAGGTTGTGTGTGGAACCACAAAGGACCCAGAAGAACCAAAGCGACCCTGAGGCAGGGGAATGTGTGGAGGCATCTCGTTCCCTGACTTCACACTTCATTATGAAGCTAGTCCCCCAAAATTGTGGCATTGGCAGAAAAACAGGCACACAGACCAGAGGAATAGAGCAGAGAGCCCAGGAATCAACCTACAGGTATGTGATCAGTTAATTCACAAGAAAGGAGCCAAGAACATACACCAGGGAAAGGACAGGCCCCTCAATAAACGGTGCTGGGAAAACCAGACACTACACGCCAAAGAACAACATTCAACTGTCTACACCCCACACAAAATGGGCCAAAAACCCAGTTTTCCACATCAAGCCCTTCCTCTCCTGGGTCCTCTGGAGACAGACACCCACAGCGGTCAGCCCTGCACAGGAACCTTCTCCCCACTTTTCCTCACCTTCTCCCTCAGCGGCATCACCTCCTAGCAGGTCCTGAGGAGATCAGGCTCATGTCAGCCTGAACTGGACCCCCCAGTGTCCCAGAGCTGAAGCCTCGGCGGGTCCTGAGGAGACCCGGTTTCCGTTAGTGTGGACTTGACCCCGGGTTGTACCGAAGCCAGGCCATCAGCGTGGACTCAGCCCCGCGTGTTCCTGAAGCCAAAGCCCCAGCAGGTCCCGAGGAGACAGGGCTCCTCCCAGCATGAACATGAACAGCGTGATCTGAACAGACATCCTGCCAAAAAAGTTACAGATAGTAAAAGTCATACAGAAAAAAGCTCAACATCATATACCATTAGGGAACTACAAATTAAAATCATGAGACACCATAGCACACCAATTGGGACTGCTAAGCTCCAAAAATATGACAATACCAATTGCTAGAGGGTGAGGAACAAAAGGAACTCTCCCTCATAGCTGGGGGGATGCCTGTGCAGCCACTTTGTAAGACAATTTGGCAGTTTTTTCCAAAGCTAAACAAGTCTCACGTTGGGATCCAACAATCATACTTCCAGTATTTAGGCAACTGCTTTGAAAATCTATGTCCAAATGCAAACAAGGATGCAATTATGCACAGCAGCACTTCCATAATGGCTAAAAACTTGAAATCAGGATATCCTTCAAAAGATGAATGCATAAGCAAATTGGGATACATCCATGTCAAGGCGAGTAGAATATGCCACCTCAAAATATGTCTCTCTGGCATAAGGGTTATTGGTCTGCTTTAAAAAGAATAGGGCTTCCCTGGTGGCTCAGTGAGTAAGAGTCCACCTGCCGATTCAGGGGACACAGGTTCGAGGCCCGGTCCGGGAAGATCCCACATGCCGCAGAGCAACTAAGCCTGTGCGCCACAACTACTGAGCCTGTGCTCTAGAGCCCGCGAGCCACAACTACTGAGCCCGTGTGCCACAACTACTGAAGCCTGCATGCCTAGAGCCTGTGCTCCGTGACAAGAAAAGCCACCACAATGAGAAGCCCCTGCTCGCCAACACCCAGAGAAAAGACTGCACGCAGCAACGAAGACCCAATGAAGCCAAAAATAAAATAATAAATTTATTTTTTAAAAAATCTCAGAAAACTGAGATTGCCGTTTTATGAAGGGCATTTACAATAGAGAAATCTCCATTTATAAGGGTATGTCCCTCTTTGCACCAAACATAGAAGGATAATTAAATCTTAAGTAACTCTTTTCAATGGGGAAGTCCTGACTTAAATGTGCACACAGCCATACCCTTGTTTACTGTGCTTTGCATGATAACCTTCCATAACTGGCCTTCCCCCCTTCCCCAGCATCTTTTCTGTTTTTAGCTGAAGACGGTATTGAAGGGGATGGTTTGGGGAGTGACTCAGTTTTCCGTGGTATCCCCCCTCTATTCAGAAGGTATACATGTTATTAAACTTCTGCTTTTCTCCTGGTAATCTGTCTTTTATTACAGGGGCGGGGGGGGGCCTCAACCAAGAACCTAGAAAAGTAGAGGGAAAATTGTTTTTCCTCCCATACACATGCAGTGGAATACTACTCAGCAGAAAGGAATGCACCATCCACCTATGGAAAGACATGGATAAACCTTCAGCGTGTACTGCTAAGTGAAAACTCCAGCCTGAGCAGGCTGCACACAGTATGACCCCATTGATGACATCCCGGGAAAGGCAAAGCTACATAGATGATAAGCAGATCATGGGGTGGGGGGTTTGAAGTAGTCCATGTGATACTCTAGGATGGATACCTGTCACTATGCATTTGTCTAAGCCCATAGATGTGTGTAGCCCAAGGGGCCAATCATAATCTACTCAAATTTAGTTATTTAGGGTGTAGGATGTTGCACGATGGAATACGTCATGTGACAGAATCTAACTGTATTAGAAATATATGGAAACAACTCACTGTAGGGGATGGGGTAAAAGCTGCTGACTTAAGTTACCTTTGGAAATGAATGGAATCTGTAGGCTAAAGGCAAAATGGCCCGTATATATACAGTGGGCTTTGTTTTATGAAGTTCTTTCCAGGGTGTAGTAGCTAACAATTCTGAAACCTCTGCACATGTAATGTGGAAAGGAGCAATGCATAGATAAATGGCAGATGGTGGGAGCCAGGCTCCTTGCTGTGGGAGTGCGAAGTTACAGGTACGCAAGGGGAGAGCCTCTGCCCTCGTAATCCTGGATCTGGGCTTCCTGGGAGGATGCCGACTGGCCGGGGGGAACACACAGATCTTCACGCCGGGAAGACCCTGCAGACATAGGAACTTCGCACCCCATCTTTCCATCCACACCTGCTGGAAACACTCAGCACTCCGTAATCAGTCAACTGCAGCGTTTAAGACATTCTCACCCCTAAGCAAATAAAGGAGCGTGAGGGTCTTGCTTACCCCTAAGCTGTCCCAGAATCTAGGCCCTGGGTGGAGACAGTTTGGGGATTCCTGGGACACTGAATCCTGGCTCTGGGGGTGGAGCCAAGTTGGGGGCTCCTGGGCCTCTGAATCCAGGCCCTGGGGGTGGAGCCAGGTTGGGGGTTCCTGGGTCTCTGACCAGCAGGTGAGAGGAAGGAGGAAGACCAGTCCTGAGGACAGAGGTGCCCTGAAGTCTGTGAGCCCAGGAGCCCCGATGGGACTCATTCCCAGTGAGGACATGGGCGGGGCCTGCAGTGGTTCTGTGTTCCCCCTGGGCCCTTTGATGAAGCCATGGCAGCACTGGGCCCAGACGTCTCCTGGCGGCGTCTCAAACTCTGACACAGTGGTTTTACAAAGGAACAAGAGAATGGAGCTGAGCCCCTGACGGCCACTCCTTTCTGGCTCTGAGTTGCTTCCAACAAGACCGCAGTCACCTGCATTAGTCTGCTGTGACCCATCTGCCCCCACTTTGCCTTTCCTCTCCCTCCCTGCCATGATTCCAGTGACATTTCCAGCCCGGACCCCTCTCCCAGGCCAGAAGCCTCCGTCCAGTCACTGCACACCCATCTCACCTTGGGGGCTTAGCAGGGTTTCAGAGGACTGGGATCCTGCAGCTCCCCACACCCAGGAGCAGCCCCACCTTCCCAGGTTGCTGAGCCCAGGCACCAGGTGTAACCGAGCAGGACCCTGTGGGGCCTTCCCAGGACAGACCCCTCCCCCACACCCTCTGCTGTAGCTCCCCTCTGAAGTACCTGGATAACAGTGCCCGATGCATGCTTCCTCCACCACCAAGTGGAAGAAATTAACTACTTGATGATCAGGAACAGGTAACCCCGGAGCTCCTGGTGCTTAAGAATTTATAACGTTAACCGCCCGTTACCTCACCATCAATCAGAGAATTGTGCACCAGCTGATCACATACCCTGCGACCCCCCTCCTTCACTTGGCCTTGAAAATTGCTTTGCTGAAATCCTTCAGGGAGCTCGGGGTTTTAGAGCACAGGCCACCTGGCCTCCTTGTATCCGCACTTTGACAATTTAGGCTGCACCTTCCTCCACCACCCCCGGTGTCAGTAGACTGGCTCTGCTGCCCTCGGGCGAGCGGACCCACGTTCGGTTCGGTAACACTGGGGCCTCCCAGGCTCCCACTCGCCTTGTGCCCCAGTGACTGTCAGCTCCTCCTCCACAGTCTTGTTGCAGCAAAAACAGAAACGAAGTTTCCCTGCCCTGAGAACAAGGGGACAGCGAAAAGACTAGAGAAGAAACGTAACCTGGCCTGAAAGAGCTCATCACTCCTTGTTTCACTTTGTCATTCATTTGTAGTAACTAGATTTGTACTCTACAAAGCTAACCTCACTCCGACACTATGGAATTTACCTTCGGCACCCATCACCCCTCACTGTGTGTGTTACAGCCCCTGCTTCTCACTCCCTAACCTTATTATGTAACGCACTTAGATTCTATACGCTCCTCATAACAAATCACCCCCTAGTTTTTCATTTCAGAAACAAGGTCACTGGCCAATAAACCAGAGGCAAACGGACGCAATTACCAGTCTGCTGGACCCCAATTACCGGCGACCTGATGCCAGCGATGACTGTTTTGAAATAATGCAAAGGAAAGGAGGAATGCAAGACCTTCACTACTTTGATCCTTATCCTCTACCCTGGACTGCAGAAGCCCCACATATAAAATCTTCCCTGATTCTCAAAGAGGGGTGCCCAGTTCTTGAGGTGCTAGCCAGCTGTGTCTTCCCTGCTGCCTGGCAGAAAAATAAAGCCATCTGTCTCTTCCTCCAAAACCCCTGTCTCCGTATTTCTGTTCGGCCTCGGTGCACAGGGAAACCGATATTTCGACAACAGCCTGTGGCCAGTTCCCACACTAATTCCCCTCTACGCCCACAGCCGTGGCCCAAGCCCGATCTTGTGCCTGGTTCCTCCATCAGACCTGACAAACCTCCCTGCCCCACGGTGCGTCTCACATCCCACCCCAACGTGGTCTTTCTGAAGCATAAACGAGACTGTGACTCTCTCCCTCCTGTAATCCCCCAAAGTTTCCCCACTTTCGCTAGGGTATCTGCCAAGGCCCTGAGAGTCCCCGGCAGCCCCACTAGGCTGCTGACTCCTGGGTTCCCAGACACTGAGCACCTCAGCAGGCCAGGTGACACGGCAGGAAACCCCAGAACTGCTCACCTCAGGAGGGGGCTGGCACTGCCACTGCCTGATCAAAGAGAGCAGAGAAGGGTTCCCCAGCTGGGACACAAACTCTGCACGAGTGGCCTCTCCTTGAGCCATTAGCTCACCTCGTATGACTTGAGGGAAGGAAGGACCGAGGCACACTTGCTTCCTAAGGAGGATGCTATAGGCTCAGTCATGTCTCCCCAAATCCACATGCTGAATGCCTAACCCCCAGGACCCCAGGATGTGTCTGTATTTGGAGATGGGATTTTTAAAGAGATGATCAAAGTAAAAATGACGTCACTAGGGTGGATCCTAATCCAATAGGATTGATGTCCTACAAGAAGAGATTAGGACACAGATAGGCACAGGGGGAGACCATGTGAGGACCTGGGGAGAAGGTGGCTGTCTAAGCACCAAGGAGCGAGGCCTCAGGAGAAGCCAGCGTGCAGACACCTTGATCTCCGACAGCATCCAGGACTGGGAGATAGGCCTGTTATTCAAGCTGCGCAGTCTGTGGTATTTGTTACGGTGGTCCCGAGCAGACTCACAGGGCTCAGACTGGACAGACCCCGCTCTCCATCCCCTTGTACGTGAGTTACAGGAGCCCCAGGCACTGAGGAGGGGGTCCCTGAGGAGGCACAAGATAGAAGATGCTAGGCATTAACATGACTGCATTCATGTTAAACGTGCCTGAAGTCCATTCACCTGAGATGGTTTTGTCCTGCATGTACATCGGCACCTTTAGTCTGAACTGCAGACCTTTGGCTTCACCACCTCCACTGCGAGCATTAGCTTCACCTGCTGTGGACCATCTCCTATAGGATTTCCAGAACCACAGAGCATCGAAGCTTCACAGAACCCAGAATCTGTGCGCTAGTGTCTGGGCGACCCTCACAACAGAGCCGCACAGCTGCCCATCAGAACCCATTTCCCTTTTTCCTGTGCACAGCTACCCTGCACATCCCAGCCTTCCCACCCCTTACAGCTGGGGCACAGTGTCTCGTGTTACCAAGGGGAAGGGGTGGAGGTGGTGAGGGCCTTGGCCAGCCTGCATCCTAGGACGGAGGGCACGATGTCCCTGTGGTCACCCCACCCCGCTGGTTGAAACACTCACCTGGAAGCAGGGAGGAGAAACAAAGTGGGGGCAGAGCCTGGGAACTGACACCCACCTGCCCTGGACTCTCACAGGAAGGGGACAGAGACATCTTGAGCTTCAGCCCAGTCTTGGGAGACACTATGTTCCAGCAACAAACTTGGCCTTAAACGCTAAGTTGCTTTACAAACCCCTCCCCAGCTGTCACAGAAAGTCAGGCTTCATCTCATCACACGTTTCTCAAACACCAGCTCACGCTGAGACCACCTCTCAGGTGATGGTGTTTCAGAGCAGCCCCTTTAAAAGATCCCTGGATTTCAGCTCTCCCCGCCCTGCCTTCAGTTTAAGGGAGAAGTTTCCTTGACAACCTACCTTGACAAACCTGCTCAGTTTCCTTAACAACCAAGCTTCGCAATCTCCCAAACTCTTCTCCTTCAAACATTCCTATTCTAAGCTTGATGAGCCTAAAGTGACAGTGCTGTCATCACGTGCCACAGGGTGACTCCTCCAAGCCCGTAGTTACTGGTTACATGATGCTACTGATGATGACATCCCAGAAGAGCCAGCTTTGCAATATCACCATTTCTGGACTCGGCACTGGGTCCCTTTCCACGGACAGAGTGGAGTGGCTGTTTCCACGGGCCCCGTGGTGGAAGAGCTCACCGAATGCAGCCAGGACTTCATCCTTTCCAGGTGATTCCAGGGTCCTCATTCTCCCCAGACCCCCACCCACATGGCTGCTGGCTGCTATCTATACGGGACCTTGGTAATCTCCTAAAATTAGGGTTATTTTATACACAGGTAATGGGTTGAATGCTGGTCCCAAAATATGTTCCCCCCAGAACACAGGAACCGGACCATATCTGGGAAAAGCGTCTTTGTATATGTAGTTAAGGGTCTC
Organism: Kogia breviceps; assembly: GCF_026419965.1. Classification (NCBI taxonomy): domain Eukaryota; kingdom Metazoa; phylum Chordata; class Mammalia; order Artiodactyla; family Physeteridae; genus Kogia; species Kogia breviceps. Next base: position 411,361 of record NW_026711588.1, read on the forward strand.
AAGGTGAGGCCATCTGGGGTTAGCGTGGCCCCCAATCCAATTGAGAGAGTCCTTATGAGACAAAAGAGGAGAAACACAAACATAGAGGAGAAGCCACGTGAAGGCAGAGACAGGAGGGCTGCAGCCGCAAGCCTGGGGATGCCTGGAGCCCCCCAAAGCTGGAAAAGGCAGGAAGAGCCCTATCCTGGAGCCTCTGGAGGGACGTCCATCCTGGAACACCTGGATCTCAGATGTCTGGTCTCCAGGACTGGGGGAGGGTGAATTCCTGTTGTTTTAAACCACCCAGCTTGTGGTCATTTGTTACAGAAGCCACAGAACAGTCACACGGACCCTGCTCTGTGGGACCCTGGAAGTGCGGGTCTCATTAAAGACCAACAGAGCCTGGGTTACAGAACCCTTAGAGTCAGCACTGGGCCCCAGAAATTCTAAAGCAGTGGCTGGACACCAGAACGTTGAGGGGTCAGTCGGAAGCCAAGCCCTAAGGGTGCCGGCTGCACACGGCCTCCCCAGGTTTTTATGCCTGCCTGTACAAGTTGGGGATAAGTATTTCCATCCTGATTCGGGACCTCTGATATCACCGTTCACGCTGCCAATTAAGAACCCACTAGTTACACAGAGGAAAACCCTATCAGGAAAACCCTTGCTCCAGTGGTAAACAATTCTGAAGTTGGTCAGAGGTGGGGAATCATCTCTCATGCAGCCAGCAGCCCCCCCGCAAGGAACGTCCTCATTGCAAAGCTGGGGGACCATGTCAAGGCGTCCCTGAGTAAACATGAGCTGACCCCCAGGCCAGCTGCTGCTGAACTGTTCCCACCCTTCCCAGCTAAAACACCTGAATGTGTGCAAGGACTTGAAAGCCTAGAGGAAGGGCCATGGAGCCACACCAGCACGGAGGCCGACTTGGGGCCTGCAGGCCAGCCAGCATGGTCCTGGCCCCGGGCGCTCTTCTGGAAGCTTTCCATCTCCCTGCCCAATGTACCCCTCCTGTCCCGGCGCCCACCGCTTTTCTCCGTCCTCACCTCTGCCCGGGGAGAAATTCCAGCGGCAGGTATGGGTGACACATCCTCTTCTTTAGCAGGTGGCAGCGCGGCAACTCCTGCAGAAAGTCCACCAGAGCCCCACTCGCACCGGGCCACGCACAGAGCCGTGGGCCCTACTCCCTCCCACCAGCCCAGCCCCGAGACTGCCGATGGGGCAGAGAATATGGCGTCAGGCACAGCTGCAGGGGCTCTTGCTGCCTGGAGCGGTGTTTATATTGACCTCAGCCCAGGCACACCTGGGGAGGACTGGCCGGCCGGGTCAGACTGCCCAGGTCAGCCACTCCTCGCCCCTCAGGGGCTCACAGTTGCATAAAATGGACCTTCCTGCACCGGTCAGTTCCAAGGAACACGTGTAGGTCCTGAGGGTCAGGATAGACAAGGGGCTGCAGCCCTGGCTTGTTTTCTAACCATTTTATCTGGCCCATGAGTGGGAGACAACTTCAAGAAGACCCTCTCCTAATAAGAGGAACCCAGGAGTCAGGGAGAGGAGGGGTGGTGGGTGGAGACAGAGACCTGGTGCCCCGGCTGCAGTGGAAGTCTCTGGAAGACCAGGCGGAGGGAGGCCACACAGAGTGAAGCCCAGGGTCACAGACCTGTCGGAGCTGCTGTTTGTTAGTTCAAGTCCTGCTCTGAGGTGCTCTGTGTCAGCTCTGAGGGACAGGTGAGATGGGGGTGCTCTGCAATGAGGGCTATGTGCACGGTTCCTGTGTGCCCAGCCCTGCCGTGGTACCTGCACAAGGGTGTTCCGTATCCAAGGAGGGGCCTGACCACGAGAGCCCCGTGGGCTGCTGGGTAGCTGCACAGGTGAGCTCCATATCCTGGGAGGGGCCTGACCACGAGAGCCCCGTGGGCTGCTGGGTACCTGCCCAGGTGAGCTGTATATCCTGCGAGGGGCCTGACCACGAGAGCCCCATGGGCTACTGGGGAACTGGTAAAGATGTCGGGACAGTCAGTGAAGCCACTGAGGATATGCATCCAATAGTTCCTAATTCCTACACCCTGCTGGTCATTGTACCATCCCCCAGGACATAGTATTCTGTATGAGACGTACATGATGCTTTCTTCTGTATTCCATTAGTCCCAGAGGTCACAGAAATTTTGGCTTGTGACTGGCAGGACTCAACATACAAGGAAGACAGTACTGCTGGGCCGTCCTCCCCCAAGGGTTCAAAACTTCCCGCACCACCTTTGGGGAAACTTAACTAAAACCTCAAAGATCTACCTCTGGAGAAGGGAACCCTCCTTCAATATGCAGACGACATTCTGATCCCCAGCCCTACTAAGGAGGCCTCTGAACTACCTAGCCAATAAAGGATAGAAGGTGTCCAAGACAAAGGCTCAAATATCACAGACTAAGGTGACCTGCCTGGGCTTCATTCTCACAGAAGGTCAGAGAAGCCCATCCCAGGAAAGGGAAGAAGTCATTTGCAGCCTTACCCCTTCTAAACCTAGAAGACAGCTTAAGGGTTCCTAGGGAGGTCGGGGTTTGCTGCATCTGGATCCCTAACTACAGTCTAATAGCTGGGCCTCTATAGGAAACATTGAAAGGAAAAGATGATGATCTGTTCGCATAGAATCCAGAAGCGGTCTTTCAAGAATGGAAAGAGCAGTTAATTCAGACCCTTGCCCTGGACCTCCCTAATTTAGCTAAACCCTTTGACCTTTACATTCTGGGTAGAAAGTGAATCGCCCTTGGAGTATTAGTGCAAAAACTGGGACCTCTTGAAATGGAACAATGCAAGAATGCCCTCCAGGTAGGAGAAAGTACGGTCACCAAGGGCTTGGCCCGCCGCCCCATCCAGCCAAGATACTGGGGGTATCTAAAAACCTGGAATCCGCAGCCCGCAAGGCCAACTCCCTCCTAAGGGGAAAGGACCGCACACGGTGATCCTAACCACCCACCATGCCCTGAAGTTGCAGGCATCGCTCCGTGGGCACACTGACCTCGAGTGAGGAAGCCCTCCAACTCCAACCTCCAGAGGGACAACTGGGGGCAACGGGTCCCCATGATGACCCGTGTGACCATCACTTGACGTGGATCTTCTCTCAGAAAACAACAAGAGCGTGCCCCAAAAGAGCAGACTACTGCTTGCAGGACTTACTGCACCCAGAGCGGAGCTCATAAGCTTGGCGGGGGAACCCTAAATAACGCTGTCACCATAGAAACGCCTACAGACACCGCGGTGACGGCGGCGGCCATGAGACCGGCTGCACTCCTGGCTACTTGAAAAGGCCGTTGACTCAGTGGCCGTCATGGGTCTGGATCACCACCGGCCCTGGACTGTGTGGGAGTTGAGCAGGCAGGGTTCTGACACCTGGTGCTGTTTGTACGTTAATTCAGGGGCCTAATTGAAGAAAGCGCAGACTACTGGTCAGAGCATCTAGGCTGGCAGAAACCGTCTGCCTAAGGTGGCCGAACAAATGTGGGCGGGGTAAAACCGGCCCCCCCAGCGTCTCTGCGCATCTCTTTCCTGCACCCTTAAAGGTCATTAGAATCTATAACACTTCAAATGCTGGGGCTCAGGCGGACGAGCAGTGAGGGAAGAGCCCTGGGGACAGTCAACCTCACCTGGAGGCTGCTGGGGAGAAGTTCTGCCCCTCCCCCCGGGTATGAGGCCTCCCGACTCAGCACGAAGCAGTTACAGAAGCGGGGTCTGCACCCTCAGCGCCCCAACAATGAGGAATGGGACAAAAGGCAGAGGAGGGGTTTGTCACCGGCAGAGCCCATGAAAAAATCCTGGGAGATAAAAATAGAATCCGGGCAATAAAGTAAAGTCTAACGTTTATTCCTTTGTGCTTTGTCTAATTTCACTTGCTCCTAGGTTTCCACATGCAGAGGTCCCACACCCGGCACTTCAGAACCTATTTCCTGGTGCAAAATGGCTGGGCCGACACCTCAGCTCGCGGGGCCCCATGCAGACTCTGCGACATGGAGCCTGAGCTCCAGCCAACCCGGCCCTCGAGACTCCGCCCCTTCCGTCCCGCTGATGCTGCCTGGATCCCCACACAGCAGCCCCGCCCACAGCCCTCGGGGGAGCGCACGCTCTCACCTCTCCCCGTTCTCTGATCAGAATCTAAAGTTTCCTTTGCTTCTGAACCAAACTCAGTCTCGTTCTCTTGGCTCCAATGACACGGGGCAGGGGACCCTTGTTGGGGCCCACTCTGCAGGATCAGTGACAGAAATTGAGAACATTGTAACTTCAATGAACAGATGTGTGAGCCAAACTGTAATTAACCTAGAGCCGTGTATAAGGCTCAGGTAAAATAAGATGTTTCCAACACTTCCATTTGATATTTCCATCACTTTAGTATAGGCAAGTTCAGTGAAGGGGATTGTCTTATTTGTCAGGTCAACATTGGAGAAATGAAGTGATTTCTTTCCAAGGATGTACATCGAATAATCTTGACTGAAGCTTCAATATAGTTTTGAATGCTTTTCCATTGAAAATGATACCTCTCTTTCAGCTCCCCCATTTCTGAGAAGCATAAAATCTTATAATTTATTATTACCAAAGGGGAAAGGTGCAGGGAGGGATAAATGAACAGTTTGGGATTAACACGTACACACTGCTATGTATAAATAGATCATCAACACAGAACTACTGTACAGCACAGGGAACTACACTCAATATTTTGTAATACCTAGAAGCGGAAATAATCTGAAAACGAATAGATATTTTTATTGACATCATCTATCAATGACAGATACAATGTACCCTAAGGGAGGCCGATGGTCAGCGCTTCTGACCCTGAAGACTTTAATCATCTTAAGTTCGGACTCTGCCTACTGCCCAAGGCCCTTAATGAACATACGTGTAGCCATAGCGTAAAATTCCCCAGTTTAGGGTTCAGGGAGACACTGATTTGGAAACATCCCTGGTGTTCTCTTACCATGCACGGGACCCTTCCTACAGCTAAAACATGACTCTGACACCCAGAAGGTGGTACACCATTTGATCGGGAAGAGTTTGGAAAAGGCATCTCATCTCCTCATCTCCAGGGAGTCGGGTTCACCCCTCCAGCGTCTTTCCTAACAATCTCCCCACTTGGGGATGTCAGCACCTTCAACCTCCTGTTGCGCACAGTTTGGAATTTGTCCAGAGGATGAAGCGGAAGGATGAGAAACAATGAGAGAAAAGTCCTAGGTGTTCGGACAGGCACATGTCACTCTCATTTCCAATCAGGAAGACGAAATGACCAGAGGCTAAGATTGCCCATGGAAAAAGAATACGGTTTGAGGAAATCCCACTATTTTGTGGCCAGTTCCAAAAAACACAAGTTGAAAAATGGAACTCAGGATCACTAAAATTCACGAAACTGCAGAGTTGAAAATATCTATCATTGAAAAATGTCTTGAGGGAAGTCACCGAAAAGGAATTGTAAACAAGGGAGAATGGCAGGAAAGGGATTTGAAGAGGTAAAAAGGACTCATCATGAAAGCACAAAAAAGGGGCTGAACATCGCCAACGGTGCAGTTAGCCAAAAAGGGCGTATGCTTTTTTCCTGAATATATTCAAGAAAAGGGCATACACCCTTTTTAGCCAACCAAACAGGTGGGCATTGCAAATCAATACTACAAAAAGTATCACACTTCGCATCAGTCAGAAGAGCCATCCTCATAAAGTGTAAACACCAGAAATGCAGGACAGGGCGAGGAGTGAAGGGAGCCCTGTGAGGCTGATAGTGGAAATGTAAATTGCCAACGGGCACACTGAAGAAGTGTACTGTGTTTACTAAAACATCTAAACAGATGAGCTACAGAGCATAGGGCACTTGCACTCATGGGCGAATATCTTGGGAAAAACAAAAATCGTCAGGATACAGGCACCCCAACGTTTACCGCCTCTCTGTTTAAAAGAGCCTCGACTTGGATAAAACCTAAATATACCTGGAAGGAAAAAATGGATAAAAGAGATGTGGTACATATGTAGAGTGGAATATAACTCAGCCAGGAAATCAATGAAATAAGGCCAGTTGCATCAACTCAGGAGGAGTTATGTAAGATCATTCTAGGTAACATAAGTCAGAAAGAAAAAGACACATATCGTAAGATATAACTTAAAGGTAGAATCAACAATGGCTACACATGAAACAAATTACAAAACAGAAACATAGTCAAATATGTAGAAAACACACATAAGGCTGCCAAAGGGGAAAGGTGGGGAGGGGTGAGGCATTATCCAGGAGGTTGAAATTAGCAAAGATACCGTTCCAAATACCAAATTGATAATAGACGAGGCCTACACAGAACCTCAAAGAACTGCACTCAGCACACTCAAGTCACCAGAAAAAATTCTATACGACTGTTAAGAATCTGAAAAAGAATTTATTGATGTCTGTTTCTACGTGAATCAAGTGGATGTAGAACAGCAACAAACAGCGTTGAAAATCAGCTGTAACCAATATAACAATAGTAGAAAAAGACAGTGACAGACATAAAAACCCTTATAACTTTTGCTCAGGGGCTATGATGCAACATGGATTGAACACACCTAGACACACAGCAGGATGAGACATAAGGTTGGACACTCTTGGGACTGAGAGGATTGGTGAGGTTGAGTGAGCAAATGCAGACCCTTTAAAGTAATACTGTGTGCTACCCATTCCATGGGTCCCAACTCTCCAGGTGCAACGCAACCTTCCTACAGCTAAAAGCTGCATGGGAAGCCCAGAGGATGATACACCGTGTGATCATGAAAGGTTTCGACAGCGCACCTCATTTTTCATCTCCTGGTGCTCGGGTTCACCATTCCAGCCGCTTTACTAACAATCTCCCCACTTGGAGAATCAGCACCTTTAACCTCCTGTTTCGAACAGTTTGCAATATGTGCCGAGGATGAACGGGAAAAGGGGGAACCAATGAGAGACTCGCTGGAGGTGTTTGGTCGGGCACATGTTACTCTCATTTCCCATCACGAAGAAGAATTCACCAAAGGCTCAGCCTGACGCCCCGAAACCAGGATAGGGCCTGAGGCGATGCTGTGGTTTTCTGGGCCAGCTCACAAAAAGGGCAGTTGAAACATGGAGCTCAGGGGCACTGCAACTCACAAACCTGCACAGTGATAAATGACAACTACCATCCAAAAATACATTGAGTTAAGGCAACGAAGAGGATTTGAAAGCAAGGCAGAATTGCAGGAAACAGATTTCAAGAGGTAGATTGGAGTTTCCTTGAAAGCACATGAAAAGCGGCAGAACTTGGACAATGATGCAGTTGGCCAAAAAGGGAGTATGTGTTCCTTCCTGAATATATTCAGGTAAAAAAGCATACACACGTTTTGGCCAACCAAGCAAGCTGGGAGAGCAAATCAGCACTACAAAGAAGTCTCACTTCCCCCCGGTCAAAACGGCCATCTGAAAAAAGTGTAAAAAACCACAAATGCAGGACAGGCCATGGAGAACAGGAAACCTTGTTATGCTGACGGGCGGGATGAAAATTGCCGCAGACACTCTACAAAAGTGTATGGTGTTTCCTAAAACATCTAAACAACAGAGCTACAGAGCATAGGGCACTTCCACTCATGGGCGTATATCTTGGGAAGACTAAAAATCAACAAGACACAGGCACCCCAAAGCTTAGGGCTGCTCTGTTTACAAGAACCTCGACTTCGGTACCCGTTCCATATCCCAGGAAAGAGAAAAATGGATACAGAAGTTGTGAAACTTATGTACAATGGAATATCACTCAGCCATGAAATCAATGTCATAAGGCTAGTAGCAGCATAATGAGTGGATTTAGGTACGATAATTCAAAGTGAAAAAGGTCACACAGAAAAAGAAATTTATCAAAACATATCACTTATAGAGGGAATGTAAACATGGCTACAAAGAACTGAATTAAAACAGAACAGAGTCACGCTTTTAGAAAACACACTTATGCCTGCTTCAGGGGAAAGGTGAGGGGGGGTTTTCATAAAACAAGAGTTTGAAATTAGCACAGATACCGTTCCAAAAACCAAATATGTAATAGACAAGACCTACTCCTTGCTCAATGAACTGGACTCAACAGCTCCTATTCATCGCAGAAGAAAAATTCCAGTCCTTGTTTCTCAGGAGCTCTGGGGTCTACCTGCGAGGTAAACTTAACTCACCTGGCACAAGGCGGCCATCCCGGGTTTCACATCAACATGATCTCAGGCACAAACCTCCTGGCTTTTCCATTGTGTCTTTAAGTTACTTCTTGAAACAACTGCACAAATATGACAAAGATATAAAATCAGGCATCTTCTGCCCCAGTGCCTGCTCATAAATGATTTTCTGCCACTTTAATGATAAAGATAGAACATTTCAACATTCTGCTGCCCTTATTATTTGTCATTTTTCTTGATATTTCTATTGAATACTCTTTCAATATTTTAACAATGGAACATTTATTTACCTTGTTCCAGACCCAGCCTGTAGTGGTAAAGGTTTTGTTGTTATATTTCTATTATGTTTCCTTTAAAAATCATTATGCTATTTAACTGGATTAAGTCAATTCTACAGGCATTTATCTTATGATATTGATGAAATTAATACATAGAGGGCAGTAGTACAAGTTGATTGTACTCCAGAGCCTCTATTAGCACAGTTAAGTAAGTATAACTATTATCTATATGTAAACCAAAGTACATGCCAAGTGAGACTCTCCGACGCTTCTTCACTGTCTGCCCCTCAAGCCTGTGAGAAATGGAATATTTCTTGCCATCTCAGTAAACAAAAGATGCCACAGTCATCCTCTCCAATGTGAGCGGGCAGGCCCTGAGGAACTCAGGATGTGCAATTACAGAATGCAGGCCCCAGAGAGCTGAGGTGCATATCAAAGGAAGGAATTCGTGAGCCTGACTCCGGCATCTTCGCATAAGGAAAGCCCTGCATTCCTGTAGAACCTGGGAGAGCAGGTTCTCCTTAGCTGACAATCACCTTTTCCCGTCCCCCATCACCTGCGCCAGCCCCCCGCCCTGTCCCCTCCCCCCCCCCCCCCGGTGCTTTAGCTCAGGGACGAAGGGGCGCACAGGGCCTCGGCTGAACAAGAGGCCTGGGAGCCTCGGGAGGAACTTTCGCCGCTTTCCCCGCCGTCGGGAGGAGGGTCGCTGACGCTGCGGCCGGACCCTGCGCCTCCCTCGCCCCGTGTCCCCTCAGGACGTTCAGCCGCCCTCTCCCCACGCCCCCCGGGCCCCGCGAGCCAGGCCGAGGGCAGGGCCGAGAGGAGGGGCCGAAGTTCCCCGGGACCAGACCCCGAGGCCGCTCGTTCTGCACAGCAGCGGCGGGTGGCCGCGAAACCCTTCCCCTCAGAAGCTGCTCTTGCGCGGCCGCCCGGGCACCAGACCCACTTACCCGGCCCGCCGTCCCCACGACTGTCGCGGCTTCGGCCGCCGGGGCCCCTCCGCAGCCGGCAGCGTCAGTGAGGCCGCCCTCCCCTTGGGCTCCGGGGCAGCTCCGTGACGGCGGAGGGAAGAGACCCCGAGCCGGGAGCTCCAGCTCTGAGGAAACGCGGGCTCCGTTCCGGGCGCAGTGGGTGGGGCCGTTCTGCCCCGAGGCCTCCTGGGAGGGGGCGGGGCGCCGGGGGAGGAGCCGCCAGGAGCTCAGGGCCCCGTCGGGGGGCCTGGAGGGGCGGCCCGGCCTGAGGGCCCCGCCCACTGTGCCCGCAGCACAGGCCTTTTACCTGCAATCCTACACAAAAAGTCAGAAAGATACACACGGTCTACAGTGAATGTTCACAAATGGTGGTTGCTGCTGTGCTTACTATCCTATTAAACGTGGGAAATCCATAACACACTTGAAGTTAGAAGTTAACTATGAATGTTTACCTTTCCTTATTATGTCTCTGCTATTCACAATTGTCGTTAATGAATCAGAGACTGTGGCATCACTAGTTAAAAATGAGCTCGTTTAAAAAATAGAACTCAGGCCCACCGGCCCTACTGTATCAGAATCTGCAATTTTACACTCTCTCCAGTGTACTTGTGGACCCATGAATAGTTGAAAGATACATTTCTACCTCGACATGTCTTTTCTGTCTGAGAAATACGCACATTTTATCCAGTTTGATATAAATAAAACACTCAAAAATGCATATGTCCGTGTTGAAACCACCATTTTATCATTTCTTTTCCAGATGACTATAGTCTCTATACTAGTTTTATGGATCACATGACATACTCTTTTTTGTAGTTAGAAATAGAGAAAGTTACTTTGTGAAAAAAAATATATATGTATATATATATATTAGTGGATGATTGAAGACACTCTTCTAAATTAAAACCAGTTCTCTTAATTTGCTCTTTTCTTCTTGCGTCACATTATGAACTCTTCCCGTGGCCAAATGTCATGTGTACTTTTAATTTCAGGGACTGCTGACATCCCAGGATGTGCCCATAGATTTCTCTCAAGAGAACTGGGAATGCCTGGACCGAGATCAATGGGAATTGTACAGGGATGTGATGTGACAAAAGTATAGGATCATGCTCTCCTTGAGTGAGGATACCTTCCTTCCAGAATTCCTTATCCACCCACAGGGTTTAGAGGCCTTGATTTGTAGAATGTCTCCTGGAATGTTCTGCTTCCTACAATAGGGTTTCAGATTGCAACGATTCAGGAAATATTGGGAGTTTGTGGGTATAATTTATGTTGTTCTTTGCAAACTGCAGCCTCCTTTATAATATACTTTGTAACTGCTTGGGATGTGTCTATATGAACAGTGTACTATATGCTTCTGTTATAGTCCTTACAATATTTTATTCTCTTATTATCTGTAACAATCTTCCATGGATTCTTTGGGCTTAAGGTGTATTAAAAGGGAGACGGCGATTCTGGGACTTCCCTGGTGATGCAGTGGTTAAGACTGCGCCTGCCAATTCAGGGGACACGGGTTCGATCCCTAGTCTGGGAAGATCCCACGTGCAACGGAGCAACTAACCCAGTGGGCCACAACTACTGAGCCTGCGTGCCACAACTACTGAAGCTGGTGCACCTTGAGCCCGTGTGCCATTCATTTTTAGAGAATAAAATCACCTCTGAGTGATTACAATTTAGACCAGCTAGTCAAAATTCTTTATCACCTGTTCTTCTCAAACACTGATCAATGGAACAAGTTTTACTAGGGATAAGAGTGTAATTGTATTCTAGAGTTCATATCGGCAATATGGTTTTTGACCTTGATGCTGGATCACGACATTTCAATGGTATAACTGCTATTAATTGTCTCTTTGTTCAATGATTAAAGTCTCACATGATCTGAGTTCAGACTGGAGCCATCCTGCTTGGTTTCTGTCTATTGCAGATTTCTTCCAGTATGAAAGGACAAGAGCAATACGGCTTACTTTACACAATGTCTTCAAACTAAATGATGACATAATCTACATTCAATTAATTTATACATACCCTACTGTAGAGCAGGGTTTGTTACGGTGGCAGAGCCCGGTAATTATGTAAAACTGAAACTTTTATCTGCACTGGTTCAAGTCCTCTTCCTAAGAATATGTTTATAATCAACACTCTTTCACAAGTTACCCAATTTAATTCACCATAGCATTCCTCATATTAACTAAATGGAAAATCCTAAGCTATATACAAATCCAGAAAGGGCCAAAAATCATCTGCCCACATGGATTATTACAACCCATTGCTGAGGCATTCAAATTACTTATTAAAGACCCACTATGTCCATCAACAGCATCAATTTATATATTATTGCCCCAATGCTAGCCTTAACCCTGGCTCTCACAACATGAATTCCTCTTCCCATATCTTAGCCACTAATTAATATAAATGTAGGCATACTCTTTATATTAGCCATATCACACCTAGCCATTTATTCCATCCTCAGTTCTGGATGAGCTTCACATTCACCATACTCACTCACTGGAGCTCTAGGGACAGTAGCATAGACAATCTCATATGAAGTAATGTAGCAGTTATTCTATTCTCAGTCTTACTGATAAATGGATCATTTACACTTTCAACAGTAATTATTACACAGGAACACCTATGACTATTTTCTTCTGACCCCTACTCAGAATTTTATTATCTCCGCAGTAGCAGAAATTCAATGAAGCCTCACTTGATTCAACAGAAGTAGAATCAAAACCTGTATATGACTTCAATGTAGAAGATGTAGCAGGCCCATTCACCTCTTCCTTGCTAGACAATATGTCAATTTCCTTATAATAAACATTTCCACAACAATCCATTTGTAGGAGCATTCGACAATCCCTAGGTGCCAGAATTATATGCACCCCAAGTCATCATTAAAACACATCTAACAATCTCCTTTCTATGAATTTGAGCATCCTACCCACAATTTTGATATGATCAACGTCTACATCTCGTATAAAAATTTTTTTCTACTAACATTAGCCCGATGTATATGAGAGTTTTCACCACCTGTCATCATACCAGGCAACCCACCACAAACTTAAGAAATATGTCTGACAAAAGAGTTACTGTGATAGAGTAAATTATAGAGGTTTCAATGCTCTTATTCCTGGAATTGAATTCTTCCTAAGAATTTTATATTCTCCATGTTACCACATTACAGCACATGCTATATACTAAGGTTCACTAGGTAAGCTTCAGGCCCATACCCCCAACATGTTGTCGTAGATCCTTCCTGTACTAATAAACTCTCATTGTTTTTACTATCATTCTACTGACCATTATCACAGGAAATATAATTGTATAAGAAGCTCACACTGGTTAATGGTATCCCCATTCTAATAAAAAACACAAACCCATAAGCTACAGAAGCATCCAACAAATATTTCCTAAAACAATCCACCACACCAATACTACTTATAATGGCTAGTATCATTAATCTAATATACTCTGGTCATGGAACACAATGAATAACAAAAATCTTTCATCCAGCAGCATCCACCCTCATGACAATCGCCCTTGTCACAAAAGTAGGACTTTCCCCATTTCACTTCTGAGTGCCTCACGTCACACAAGGCGTCCCATGAACAGCAGGCCTGATGCTATTAATATGACAAAAGTGCACCCCTGTCACTTTTATACCACATGTCACCATCCATCAACCTAAATATACTATTAATCATAGTGATATTATAAATCATAGCTGGAGGCTGAGGGAGATTTAGTCAGACTCACCTGGAAAAAATTAAACCCTCCTCATCAATTGCCCATATAGGATGAATAACAGCCGTTATAAAGTATATTCCGATTATAACAATCCTAAACATACTAATTTATATCATAACAGTACTCTCTTCTTATTATTTATGCCCAGAGCATGGACTACAAGAGTGTCATTATCACACACATGAGGTAAAACACCTCCCATCACAATCCTTTTCCTCACCATTATAGTATCATTAGGACATAGTCCATCACTATCAGGGTTTTTACCCAAATGAATACTTATCCAAGAGATAACGAAAATGACAACATCATTCTACCAACATTAATAGCCATCACAGCAGTGCTCAGCATATATTTCTACTTGCAGCTAACATACTCCACATCACTAACTGTATTCCCTTCATGAAACAACACAAAAACAAAGCACATTGAACATTCAAAGAAATAACCTTCCTATCATTACTAATCATAAAACCCAGACAATTACTCCACATAACACCCATTCCATCCGTGCTGGACTAGGAATTTAGGTTAGTTCAGACCAAGAGCTTTCATAACCCAAAACAAGTAAAATTTACTTAATTTCTAAAAATAAGGATTGAAAGACTTCATCCTACATCAATTGAATGTAAAGCAAACATTGTAGTTAAGCCAAATCTTTACGAGACTGATGAGTTTTAACCCCAGGAAACTTTAGTTAACAGGCAAATCCTCTAGTCAACTGGCTTCAATCTGCTTCTTCTTCATTTGAGAAAGAAAAAAAGAAAAAAGGCAGGAAAATCTCTGGCAGAATTGAAGCTGCTTCTCTGAAATTACAATTCAATTTGTTGATTCACCACAGGGTTTGTGAGAAAGAGGGCTCAATCTCTGTCTTCAGATTTACAGTCGAATGCTAGCTCAGTCATTTTACCTCTGTTCATACACTGTTGATTATTTTCAACAAATCACAAAGATATCGGCATCTTATAATTACTATTTGGTGCTTGAGCTGGAGTAGCAGGCAGCACCTTAAGAATATTAATCCAGGCTGAGCTATGCTAACCTGGAGCGCTACTTGGAGATGCACAAATCTGTAACGTGGTCATAACAGTCCCTGCATTTGTAATAATTTTCTTTATTGTTGTACCCCTTATATTGCAGGGTTTGAAAACTCACTTGGGCCACTAATAACTCGCACACCTGAGGTAGCATTTCCCCGAGTAAACCATGTAAATTTTTGACTACTTCCCCCATCGTTCTTACTCCTACTCATATCACCAATAGTAGAAGCTTGTTCTGGTACCAGTGGACCGTGTATTCAGCTCTAGCCTGCAACCTGGCCCACGCAGGAGCCTCTGTCGACATAACCATTTCCTCCTTACATTTATCAGGTGTCTCCTCAATTCTTGGTGCTATTGCTTTTATTACTATAGTCTTTCATACAAAACCAGCAGTCATACCCCAATACCAAACACCATTATTTGTTTAATCTTCACCAACTATAGCCACATTACTATAATTACCACTCTCAGTCCGAGCAGCCAGAATTGCCATACTCTTAAGAGATAGAAATCTCAACACTACTTTCTCTGACCCTGCAGGAGGAGGCCGAATCCTATACCAACACCTATTTTGATTCTTTGGTCACCCTGAAGTCTGTATTCATGGCCTACCAGGGTTTGTTATAAATTCACACATCATTACACACTATTTAGGACAAAAGGTGCCTTTCAGCTATTTGGGAATAGTATGAGTCATGCCCACTGGCTTTTTAGGATTTCTCTTGTGGGCCCATCATATATTTACCATAGGGAGAGCTGTCCACTCAGGAGCATACTTTGCAAAAGCTACCATAATTGCTTCTATCCCTACAGGAGTGTGCTTTCTCTGGTTGCAGTGAGCAGTAGCGACTCTACGCTGCGGTGCATTGCCTTTTCACTGAAAAGGCTTTCTTTATTGCAGAGCATGGCTTTCACGCTCTAGAGGGCAGGCTCAGTAGTTGTGGCACATGGGCTTTTTGCTCCACGGCAGGTGGAATATTCCCACACGATGGCTCGAACCCGTGTCCCCTGCATTGGCAGGCAAATTCTTAACCACTGCACCACCAGGGAAGTCCCTGGTTAGCAACTGTTCACGGAGGTAATATTATATGACCTCCAATATATTATGAGTTTTAGGCTTTAGTTTTTCTTTTTACAGTAGGAGGTTTCACAGGAATCATCTTAGTGAACTCATCCCCGGACACTATCCTCCAGGATACATACTATGTAGCAGCACACTTCCATGATCTAATGTCCATGGGAGCGGGCTTCACTATTACGGGAGGCTTCCTACACGGATTCCCACTATTCTCAGGTTACACAGTGAACTCAGCATGAGCAAAAAGTCACTTCACGCGTATATTTGTAGTAGTAAATATGACTTCCCGCAGCACTTTCTGGCCTCTCAGGAATGTCATTACTTTAGTCTCACTACTCGGAGGCACACACAACATGAAATATTGTGTCTTTTGGCTCACTCATCTCAATAGCAGCAGTAATGCTAATCATAATCTTCATACTTTGAAAAGCATTTGCATCTAAACAAGAAGGCTAAGCACTAGAAACTGATACTCCTAACCTAGAATTGTTACATAAATGCCCTCCACCATATCCTATGTTTCAAGATCCTACCTATGTAAATATAAAATAAGGAAGGTCTCAAGTCCTTTTCAACCACTTTCAAGCCAACACCATAACAATTATGTCTTTCTCAATAAATGAGAGAAAAGTAAAAAGTGATGTAGCTTTGTCAAACTTAAATCAGAGGCTAAAATCCTGTATATCACGAAGGCATATCAATTTCACCTAGGATCTCAAGATATAACATCACCGATTATGGAAGAACATTTACATTCTCATCATCACACATTAATAGTGATTTTTGAAACTAGTTCTCTATATTATTTCTCTAACATTGACAACTAAACTAACTCATATACATATAATAGATGCACAGGTAGAGAAAATGTGAACAATTTATCAGCCATTATTGTAATCTTAATTGCTCTATCATCATTGTGAATCCTTTACATGATACATGAAATCAATAACTCTTCCCAAACCATAAAATCGATGGGTCAGTAATGATACTGAAGCTACAAATACACAGATTATGAAGATTTAAATGTTGGCTCCTCTGTAATCCCCACATCAGGGCTAAAACCAGGAGAATAATGACTAATAGAAGTCAACAACCACGGAGTTAGAGAGAGTCATAGAATATTAGTTTCATCTGAAATTGTTGTACACTCCTGAGCTGTTCCTTCTCAGGCCTAAAAAGGGCTGCTATCCCAGGACGCCTAAATTAAAGAATCCTAATACCAACAGGACCAGGCCTATGTTGTAGACAAGAGAGCTCATTTTCCTGAGTTCAAAGACAGGCCAGAGGGATATGGCTGAGATGAGGGGTGAATCTGGAGCCCATGGGGATGCACTCTCCAAGCTCCAGGATAGGAATGGGCCATTATTGGTTTAATGGACCTCTGGGGTCCCAGGCCACCCACACCACGCCCTCCCGAGCAGGATCTTGGCAACATTCCCTGTCAGTGATGAGGCAACCTAGCACTTGTCACGCCCCGATGTTGTGTCCTATGTGGGCACCATGCTGTGGGGACCACACCCACACTCTGCAGGTCCATGCTACAGGGTCCTTCTTGCCTCAGGAGTAGAGACCACCCAGCAAGCAGTTCGCTCCCCAACCAGCAGGAGGAGGGGAGGAGAGCAGGGGCACCAGGGGAATCTCACTCAGACAACAACACCCAGGGGTGCCAGCGGGGACAGTGATGATGCAGATGAGGCCCAGACCAAGAGATGCGACCAGAGGACACAAAAGGCAGCTGATCAGGTCCTGACTCAACTGCATCCCGGACACCTTTGTCCCTCCTACGCCCCTTCCTCATACATCCCCTCCTGAAATGCAGATTCTTCAGATGCAAACAGGCAGAGCCTCAGACTGAAAGTCAGCTCTTCCAAAATGACCCGTCAGCAAACACTGCAGGATTGTGCTCCAGTGGGGGCCCTGGAGTCCACAACTCAGGGACTGAAGGGGACATCGGTGCCAGGGCCAGTGTGAGGGGATGGGGAGTGAGACTTTCATGGTTGTGGAATGTTGGTTTTGCAAGATGAAAAGTTCTAGGCGTGGTGGTGATGGCTCCACGAGAAAGTGAATAGATCTGATGCCTCAGAAACGTGCACTTAAAATGGTGACGATGGTAAAGGGTATGTGACGTGTGTTTTATTTCACTTAAATTCATAAAATAATGTCTTTTTAAATCAGAGTCCATTTCGACTCCCGTTCATCACAAATGTCGGAGACCCAAACACATTCCCCTACCTTAGGGGCCATCACGGTGCCCTCACATGGCACATGGGAGACCGTTCTCACAGGGGCCTAGTCTGTGCTCACCTCACCTCTGTCCAGGGAGACCCAGGCAGTGGTGACCCCCATAGATTAGACATATGATATGCTATGATATTCATATGACACCACCGAACATTGTCACTCACCAGCACACAGAGCAGCACCCCACTCAAACATGCATGACCTCATATGAATGCGACAAGATTAAGGGAAGAAAAGGAACCACCAGTTAATCAGGGCAACACCCTTAACGCAGAGGTTGGAAATGTCAAAGGGGTAAAGACACACTGCAGGCAAAGAGCACATAGGGGTCTCCCCATACATGTGATCCTGACCCATGCAGATGTGGTGAGACCCATACAGTGCCCGTACCCTATAGCTGGGGTCACACATCCACACTCACCACAGTGACCCCACCTCCCCAGACCCTGCACCTAAAGTCACACGTTCTCTCTCAACACGTGACCCCACCTCCTCAGACCCCTCCACCTGGGTCACATGTCCACAGTCCCAGGGTGAACTGCCCTCCACAGACTCCCCCAACTGGGGTCACACGTGCACATCCTCCAGGGTGACCTCACCTCACCAGACCGTGCACCTGGGGTCACATGTCCCCTTGGTCAGGGCACCATAGCTCTGCTCTTGGCTCCCTAATTTGGAAACAAGCTGGGTTCCTGGGCCCTGCTGGGATGAGAAAAAGTGTAAGGTGGGTCTCCTGTCCCCACACTTGTCCCACAGAAGTCCTCCTCTTTTCACTTTGGTTCTGTGTGATTTTACCTCTTTTTAAAGCTTTCATGCTAGAGTTGAACACATTACTTGGTTCTGGCAGGCACAGTCTCACTTTCTTGTCTCACTTACTTGTTGAGAAAACTCATAGGACAGCAGGGCTGAAAGCCGAAGGGCAGCTCTGGACGCTGCTGACTAGGGACGGCAGACAGGAAGGAGAGCTCAGCAGCAGCCTCAGCTGTTACCCATCGGCCTTTTGCCCGATCTGCGTGCCCTGCAATCAATTCACCAGCTAAACCTGCCTCCCTTCGCACCATGCACGTGCTGGTAAATTGGAATAATCAGCAGGTAGCCCTCCTGAGGATTATCCACGAGCCCCAAGGAAGGTGAACCTTGCAGGAATAAGGACTAAGGCCCTGCCCATAGCACTGCCCTTGGGAGGACCAGGTCACCACAGTCAGAAGAGAGGGTGTTACCTAGACAAGCCCACCTCGGCTCCAGACCCAGACATCTAAGCACTGACTTTCAAATGCAGGCACGGAGCTTCCCAGTACTGAGGCCAGGCCGGCTCTCTTCCCAGCTCTCCAGACTCCTAGCATACACGGAACATGGTCAGGTCTAAATCTTCTTATTATAGACAACACATGGTCAGCTCTAAACATAAACAGTAGACAGCACATGGAGAGGTCTAAATTTACCATGTAGACAGGACTTGATCATGTTTCAACTAGCTTAGGGCTGAGCTCATAGGAGGTACAGATCACACATATGGGTCTCTCATCTTTGGACACCCACATCAGGAAACTGAACAATATCGTTGTCATTAAACATTTCAACAGGCAAAACAGAAATGTTACCAGTGTGTCTGGCCACCTGATGGTCAGGATCCTCATGTGATGCAAGAACTTCTTAGAGTGCAGCCCAGTCTGCGGCCAGGCCAGGCAAGAAGTGGCCTGATTGCAGCCTCCCAGGCTTCCAGAAGGAGGCGGCCGCACAGGAGGCCCAGGCAGGACAGTTCTGCATGGTGCGGGCCAGGAGAGCCTGTCTGTCCATTCCACTGGCCGATTCCGGGCGGGGTGCTCAGGGTCGCTGAGAGCCCCGCGCTCAGGCCCTGCTTCCCTGCACCATGTGCGTGTGCGTGCGTGTGTGTGTGTGTGTGTGTGTGTATCTGTGTGTGTGTAGAGGGGGCAGTGGCTGACGGCTCCCACGGCTCCCGTCCCGGGCACCGTGATATCTTCGAGGGGAGGTACGGGGAGAGGTAGGGGCACAGAAGCCGTTGGAGAGGAGAACCCACCGTGGAAACGCTTGCACACTGGCTGGCCCCACCCGGGGACCCGAGAGCCCATCGTGGGCCAAATGTCCCCCCCAGCCCCCACCCCCGAGGGCAGGGCACCTGCTCTTTCAACAGCACAGGGTCTCACATGAAGTAGACTCAGTGGGGACTGTCACCCCTCCCACTCCTAATGCTCCGTTTGGGGAGAATGAACCCCCTTGACTGGGCGATGGGACCCTGTGATGAAACATGTGGTGCCCCATCCAAGTCGGGGTCTGGCTGACAGATGGGAACACAGGAGCCACGTGCATGGCCTGGAGGCCAGGCCAACAGGACGAGCACCTCCAGCCTTGGTCTAGCTCTCCAACTGTGACATTGTAGTTTATAGGGGACCTAGGGCAGGTGACTGAATGTAATGGGGGCCTCAGGTGGACATCAAAGCTAAGAAAAAGGGAAAAATACATGTCAGCTTCACTTGCTTTCAGGAATTAATGCTTTACGGATTCACTTTATTCCCTGTGTGTGTGCTACGTGTGTGCATGTGCCTGTATGCGTACATGTGCTGTGCATGTGCATAGGTATGTGCACCGGCACACGTTAGTGTGTGCGTGGGTACACGCGTGCGTGTGTGTTCATAGGCTAGTGTGTGAATATATTTGTGCTGTGCGCATGCGTATGTTTGTGTGTGTGCTGTGTCTACCTTTGCGCACACCTGTGTGTTTTCTGCAACCACTTGCAAGTTGATTGCAGACTGAATTGTGCCCCAGATATGTCCGCACGCACCTGCTCTAACAATCCTGCGTAGCCACGTAAAGTTCAGAGATCGCAGGGATTTAAATGGATGGAGCAGGATGTCCTCACACAGGGTCTGTCTTCCAGTGACTGTCACTGTCTGAGTGACATCCTTCACACGTTCTTTAAGCCCCATTCAGGGTCCAGTTTAGACCCCATTACATTCAGTCACCTGCCTCAGGTCCCTTAATGCTACAATGTCACAGTTGGAGAGCTAGACCAAGGCTGGAGGTGCTCGTCCTGTTGGCCTGGCCTCCAGGCCATGCACGTGGCTCCTGTGTTCCCATCTGTCAGCCAGACCCCGACTTGGATGGGGCACCACATGTTTCATCACAGGGTCCCATCGCCCAGTCAAGGGGGTTCATTCTCCCCAAACGGAGCATCAGGAGTGGGGGAGTGGGTGACATTCCCCACTGAGTCTCCTTCATGTGAGACCCTGTGCTATTGAAAGAGCAGGTGCCCTGCCTTTTGGGGTGCGGGGCTGGGGGGTGGCATGTGGCCCACGATGGGTAGGCTGGTCCCCGGGTGGGGCGAGCCAGTGTGCAAGGAGCTCCGTGGTGGGTTCTCCTCTCCAATGGCTTCTGTGCCCCTACCTCTCCCCGTACCTCCCCTCGAAGATATCACGGTGCCCGGGACGGGAGCCGTGGGAGCCGTCAGCCACTGCCCCCTCTACACACACACAGATACACACACACACACACACACACACGCACGCACACGCACATGGTGCAGGGAAGCAGGGCCTGAGCGCGGGGCTCTCAGCGACCCTGAGCACCCCGCCCGGAATCGGCCAGTGGAATGGACAGACAGGCTCTCCTGGCCCGCACCATGCAGAACTGTCCTGCCTGGGCCTCCTGTGCGGCCGCCTCCTTCTGGAAGCCTGGGAGGCTGCAATCAGGCCACTTCTTGCCTGGCCTGGCCGCAGACTGGGCTGCACTCTAAGAAGTTCTTGCATCACATGAGGATCCTGACCATCAGGTGGCCAGACACACTGGTAACATTTCTGTTTTGCCTGTTGAAATGTTTAATGACAACGATATTGTTCAGTTTCCTGATGTGGGTGTCCAAAGATGAGAGACCCATATGTGTGATCTGTACCTCCTATGAGCTCAGCCCTAAGCTAGTTGAAACATGATCAAGTCCTGTCTACATGGTAAATTTAGACCTCTCCATGTGCTGTCTACTGTTTATGTTTAGAGCTGACCATGTGTTGTCTATAATAAGAAGATTTAGACCTGACCATGTTCCGTGTATGCTAGGAGTCTGGAGAGCTGGGAAGAGAGCCGGCCTGGCCTCAGTACTGGGAAGCTCCGTGCCTGCATTTGAAAGTCAGTGCTTAGATGTCTGGGTCTGGAGCCGAGGTGGGCTTGTCTAGGTAACACCCTCTCTTCTGACTGTGGTGACCTGGTCCTCCCAAGGGCAGTGCTATGGGCAGGGCCTTAGTCCTTATTCCTGCAAGGTTCACCTTCCTTGGGGCTCGTGGATAATCCTCAGGAGGGCTACCTGCTGATTATTCCAATTTACCAGCACGTGCATGGTGCGAAGGGAGGCAGGTTTAGCTGGTGAATTGATTGCAGGGCACGCAGATCGGGCAAAAGGCCGATGGGTAACAGCTGAGGCTGCTGCTGAGCTCTCCTTCCTGTCTGCCGTCCCTAGTCAGCAGCGTCCAGAGCTGCCCTTCGGCTTTCAGCCCTGCTGTCCTATGAGTTTTCTCAACAAGTAAGTGAGACAAGAAAGTGAGACTGTGCCTGCCAGAACCAAGTAATGTGTTCAACTCTAGCATGAAAGCTTTAAAAAGAGGTAAAATCACACAGAACCAAAGTGAAAAGAGGAGGACTTCTGTGGGACAAGTGTGGGGACAGGAGACCCACCTTACACTTTTTCTCATCCCAGCAGGGCCCAGGAACCCAGCTTGTTTCCAAATTAGGGAGCCAAGAGCAGAGCTATGGTGCCCTGACCAAGGGGACATGTGACCCCAGGTGCACGGTCTGGTGAGGTGAGGTCACCCTGGAGGATGTGCACGTGTGACCCCAGTTGGGGGAGTCTGTGGAGGGCAGTTCACCCTGGGACTGTGGACATGTGACCCAGGTGGAGGGGTCTGAGGAGGTGGGGTCACGTGTTGAGAGAGAACGTGTGACTTTAGGTGCAGGGTCTGGGGAGGTGGGGTCACTGTGGTGAGTGTGGATGTGTGACCCCAGCTATAGGGTACGGGCACTGTATGGGTCTCACCACATCTGCATGGGTCAGGATCACATGTATGGGGAGACCCCTATGTGCTCTTTGCCTGCAGTGTGTCTTTACCCCTTTGACATTTCCAACCTCTGCGTTAAGGGTGTTGCCCTGATTAACTGGTGGTTCCTTTTCTTCCCTTAATCTTGTCGCATTCATATGAGGTCATGCATGTTTGAGTGGGGTGCTGCTCTGTGTGCTGGTGAGTGACAATGTTCGGTGGTGTCATATGAATATCATAGCATATCATATGTCTAATCTATGGGGGTCACCACTGCCTGGGTCTCCCTGGACAGAGGTGAGGTGAGCACAGACTAGGCCCCTGTGAGAACGGTCTCCCATGTGCCATGTGAGGGCACCGTGATGGCCCCTAAGGTAGGGGAATGTGTTTGGGTCTCCGACATTTGTGATGAACGGGAGTCGAAATGGACTCTGATTTAAAAAGACATTATTTTATGAATTTAAGTGAAATAAAACACACGTCACATACCCTTTACCATCGTCACCATTTTAAGTGCACGTTTCTGAGGCATCAGATCTATTCACTTTCTCGTGGAGCCATCACCACCACGCCTAGAACTTTTCATCTTGCAAAACCAACATTCCACAACCATGAAAGTCTCACTCCCCATCCCCTCACACTGGCCCTGGCACCGATGTCCCCTTCAGTCCCTGAGTTGTGGACTCCAGGGCCCCCACTGGAGCACAATCCTGCAGTGTTTGCTGACGGGTCATTTTGGAAGAGCTGACTTTCAGTCTGAGGCTCTGCCTGTTTGCATCTGAAGAATCTGCATTTAAGGAGGGGATGTATGAGGAAGGGGCGTAGGAGGGACAAAGGTGTCCGGGATGCAGTTGAGTCAGGACCTGATCAGCTGCCTTTTGTGTCCTCTGGTCGCATCTCTTGGTCTGGGCCTCATCTGCATCATCACTGTCCCCGCTGGCACCCCTGGGTGTTGTTGTCTGAGTGAGATTCCCCTGGTGCCCCTGCTCTCCTCCCCTCCTCCTGCTGGTTGGGGAGCGAACTGCTTGCTGGGTGGTCTCTACTCCTGAGGCAAGAAGGACCCTGTAGCATGGACCTGCAGAGTGTGGGTGTGGTCCCCACAGCATGGTGCCCACATAGGACACAACATCGGGGCGTGACAAGTGCTAGGTTGCCTCATCACTGACAGGGAATGTTGCCAAGATCCTGCTCGGGAGGGCGTGGTGTGGGTGGCCTGGGACCCCAGAGGTCCATTAAACCAATAATGGCCCATTCCTATCCTGGAGCTTGGAGAGTGCATCCCCATGGGCTCCAGATTCACCCCTCATCTCAGCCATATCCCTCTGGCCTGTCTTTGAACTCAGGAAAATGAGCTCTCTTGTCTACAACATAGGCCTGGTCCTGTTGGTATTAGGATTCTTTAATTTAGGCGTCCTGGGATAGCAGCCCTTTTTAGGCCTGAGAAGGAACAGCTCAGGAGTGTACAACAATTTCAGATGAAACTAATATTCTATGACTCTCTCTAACTCCGTGGTTGTTGACTTCTATTAGTCATTATTCTCCTGGTTTTAGCCCTGATGTGGGGATTACAGAGGAGCCAACATTTAAATCTTCATAATCTGTGTATTTGTAGCTTCAGTATCATTACTGACCCATCGATTTTATGGTTTGGGAAGAGTTATTGATTTCATGTATCATGTAAAGGATTCACAATGATGATAGAGCAATTAAGATTACAATAATGGCTGATAAATTGTTCACATTTTCTCTACCTGTGCATCTATTATATGTATATGAGTTAGTTTAGTTGTCAATGTTAGAGAAATAATATAGAGAACTAGTTTCAAAAATCACTATTAATGTGTGATGATGAGAATGTAAATGTTCTTCCATAATCGGTGATGTTATATCTTGAGATCCTAGGTGAAATTGATATGCCTTCGTGATATACAGGATTTTAGCCTCTGATTTAAGTTTGACAAAGCTACATCACTTTTTACTTTTCTCTCATTTATTGAGAAAGACATAATTGTTATGGTGTTGGCTTGAAAGTGGTTGAAAAGGACTTGAGACCTTCCTTATTTTATATTTACATAGGTAGGATCTTGAAACATAGGATATGGTGGAGGGCATTTATGTAACAATTCTAGGTTAGGAGTATCAGTTTCTAGTGCTTAGCCTTCTTGTTTAGATGCAAATGCTTTTCAAAGTATGAAGATTATGATTAGCATTACTGCTGCTATTGAGATGAGTGAGCCAAAAGACACAATATTTCATGTTGTGTGTGCCTCCGAGTAGTGAGACTAAAGTAATGACATTCCTGAGAGGCCAGAAAGTGCTGCGGGAAGTCATATTTACTACTACAAATATACGCGTGAAGTGACTTTTTGCTCATGCTGAGTTCACTGTGTAACCTGAGAATAGTGGGAATCCGTGTAGGAAGCCTCCCGTAATAGTGAAGCCCGCTCCCATGGACATTAGATCATGGAAGTGTGCTGCTACATAGTATGTATCCTGGAGGATAGTGTCCGGGGATGAGTTCACTAAGATGATTCCTGTGAAACCTCCTACTGTAAAAAGAAAAACTAAAGCCTAAAACTCATAATATATTGGAGGTCATATAATATTACCTCCGTGAACAGTTGCTAACCAGGGACTTCCCTGGTGGTGCAGTGGTTAAGAATTTGCCTGCCAATGCAGGGGACACGGGTTCGAGCCATCGTGTGGGAATATTCCACCTGCCGTGGAGCAAAAAGCCCATGTGCCACAACTACTGAGCCTGCCCTCTAGAGCGTGAAAGCCATGCTCTGCAATAAAGAAAGCCTTTTCAGTGAAAAGGCAATGCACCGCAGCGTAGAGTCGCTACTGCTCACTGCAACCAGAGAAAGCACACTCCTGTAGGGATAGAAGCAATTATGGTAGCTTTTGCAAAGTATGCTCCTGAGTGGACAGCTCTCCCTATGGTAAATATATGATGGGCCCACAAGAGAAATCCTAAAAAGCCAGTGGGCATGACTCATACTATTCCCAAATAGCTGAAAGGCACCTTTTGTCCTAAATAGTGTGTAATGATGTGTGAATTTATAACAAACCCTGGTAGGCCATGAATACAGACTTCAGGGTGACCAAAGAATCAAAATAGGTGTTGGTATAGGATTCGGCCTCCTCCTGCAGGGTCAGAGAAAGTAGTGTTGAGATTTCTATCTCTTAAGAGTATGGCAATTCTGGCTGCTCGGACTGAGAGTGGTAATTATAGTAATATGGCTATAGTTGGTGAAGATTAAACAAATAATGGTGTTTGGTATTGGGGTATGACTGCTGGTTTTGTATGAAAGACTATAGTAATAAAAGCAATAGCACCAAGAATTGAGGAGACACCTGATAAATGTAAGGAGGAAATGGTTATGTCGACAGAGGCTCCTGCGTGGGCCAGGTTGCAGGCTAGAGCTGAATACACGGTCCACTGGTACCAGAACAAGCTTCTACTATTGGTGATATGAGTAGGAGTAAGAACGATGGGGGAAGTAGTCAAAAATTTACATGGTTTACTCGGGGAAATGCTACCTCAGGTGTGCGAGTTATTAGTGGCCCAAGTGAGTTTTCAAACCCTGCAATATAAGGGGTACAACAATAAAGAAAATTATTACAAATGCAGGGACTGTTATGACCACGTTACAGATTTGTGCATCTCCAAGTAGCGCTCCAGGTTAGCATAGCTCAGCCTGGATTAATATTCTTAAGGTGCTGCCTGCTACTCCAGCTCAAGCACCAAATAGTAATTATAAGATGCCGATATCTTTGTGATTTGTTGAAAATAATCAACAGTGTATGAACAGAGGTAAAATGACTGAGCTAGCATTCGACTGTAAATCTGAAGACAGAGATTGAGCCCTCTTTCTCACAAACCCTGTGGTGAATCAACAAATTGAATTGTAATTTCAGAGAAGCAGCTTCAATTCTGCCAGAGATTTTCCTGCCTTTTTTCTTTTTTTCTTTCTCAAATGAAGAAGAAGCAGATTGAAGCCAGTTGACTAGAGGATTTGCCTGTTAACTAAAGTTTCCTGGGGTTAAAACTCATCAGTCTCGTAAAGATTTGGCTTAACTACAATGTTTGCTTTACATTCAATTGATGTAGGATGAAGTCTTTCAATCCTTATTTTTAGAAATTAAGTAAATTTTACTTGTTTTGGGTTATGAAAGCTCTTGGTCTGAACTAACCTAAATTCCTAGTCCAGCACGGATGGAATGGGTGTTATGTGGAGTAATTGTCTGGGTTTTATGATTAGTAATGATAGGAAGGTTATTTCTTTGAATGTTCAGTGTGCTTTGTTTTTGTGTTGTTTCATGAAGGGAATACAGTTAGTGATGTGGAGTATGTTAGCTGCAAGTAGAAATATATGCTGAGCACTGCTGTGATGGCTATTAATGTTGGTAGAATGATGTTGTCATTTTCGTTATCTCTTGGATAAGTATTCATTTGGGTAAAAACCCTGATAGTGATGGACTATGTCCTAATGATACTATAATGGTGAGGAAAAGGATTGTGATGGGAGGTGTTTTACCTCATGTGTGTGATAATGACACTCTTGTAGTCCATGCTCTGGGCATAAATAATAAGAAGAGAGTACTGTTATGATATAAATTAGTATGTTTAGGATTGTTATAATCGGAATATACTTTATAACGGCTGTTATTCATCCTATATGGGCACTTGATGAGGAGGGTTTAATTTTTTCCAGGTGAGTCTGACTAAATCTCCCTCAGCCTCCAGCTATGATTTATAATATCACTATGATTAATAGTATATTTAGGTTGATGGATGGTGACATGTGGTATAAAAGTGACAGGGGTGCACTTTTGTCATATTAATAGCATCAGGCCTGCTGTTCATGGGACGCCTTGTGTGACGTGAGGCACTCAGAAGTGAAATGGGGAAAGTCCTACTTTTGTGACAAGGGCGATTGTCATGAGGGTGGATGCTGCTGGATGAAAGATTTTTGTTATTCATTGTGTTCCATGACCAGAGTATATTAGATTAATGATACTAGCCATTATAAGTAGTATTGGTGTGGTGGATTGTTTTAGGAAATATTTGTTGGATGCTTCTGTAGCTTATGGGTTTGTGTTTTTTATTAGAATGGGGATACCATTAACCAGTGTGAGCTTCTTATACAATTATATTTCCTGTGATAATGGTCAGTAGAATGATAGTAAAAACAATGAGAGTTTATTAGTACAGGAAGGATCTACGACAACATGTTGGGGGTATGGGCCTGAAGCTTACCTAGTGAACCTTAGTATATAGCATGTGCTGTAATGTGGTAACATGGAGAATATAAAATTCTTAGGAAGAATTCAATTCCAGGAATAAGAGCATTGAAACCTCTATAATTTACTCTATCACAGTAACTCTTTTGTCAGACATATTTCTTAAGTTTGTGGTGGGTTGCCTGGTATGATGACAGGTGGTGAAAACTCTCATATACATCGGGCTAATGTTAGTAGAAAAAAATTTTTATACGAGATGTAGACGTTGATCATATCAAAATTGTGGGTAGGATGCTCAAATTCATAGAAAGGAGATTGTTAGATGTGTTTTAATGATGACTTGGGGTGCATATAATTCTGGCACCTAGGGATTGTCGAATGCTCCTACAAATGGATTGTTGTGGAAATGTTTATTATAAGGAAATTGACATATTGTCTAGCAAGGAAGAGGTGAATGGGCCTGCTACATCTTCTACATTGAAGTCATATACAGGTTTTGATTCTACTTCTGTTGAATCAAGTGAGGCTTCATTGAATTTCTGCTACTGCGGAGATAATAAAATTCTGAGTAGGGGTCAGAAGAAAATAGTCATAGGTGTTCCTGTGTAATAATTACTGTTGAAAGTGTAAATGATCCATTTATCAGTAAGACTGAGAATAGAATAACTGCTACATTACTTCATATGAGATTGTCTATGCTACTGTCCCTAGAGCTCCAGTGAGTGAGTATGGTGAATGTGAAGCTCATCCAGAACTGAGGATGGAATAAATGGCTAGGTGTGATATGGCTAATATAAAGAGTATGCCTACATTTATATTAATTAGTGGCTAAGATATGGGAAGAGGAATTCATGTTGTGAGAGCCAGGGTTAAGGCTAGCATTGGGGCAATAATATATAAATTGATGCTGTTGATGGACATAGTGGGTCTTTAATAAGTAATTTGAATGCCTCAGCAATGGGTTGTAATAATCCATGTGGGCAGATGATTTTTGGCCCTTTCTGGATTTGTATATAGCTTAGGATTTTCCATTTAGTTAATATGAGGAATGCTATGGTGAATTAAATTGGGTAACTTGTGAAAGAGTGTTGATTATAAACATATTCTTAGGAAGAGGACTTGAACCAGTGCAGATAAAAGTTTCAGTTTTACATAATTACTGGGCTCTGCCACCGTAACAAACCCTGCTCTACAGTAGGGTATGTATAAATTAATTGAATGTAGATTATGTCATCATTTAGTTTGAAGACATTGTGTAAAGTAAGCCGTATTGCTCTTGTCCTTTCATACTGGAAGAAATCTGCAATAGACAGAAACCAAGCAGGATGGCTCCAGTCTGAACTCAGATCATGTGAGACTTTAATCATTGAACAAAGAGACAATTAATAGCAGTTATACCATTGAAATGTCGTGATCCAGCATCAAGGTCAAAAACCATATTGCCGATATGAACTCTAGAATACAATTACACTCTTATCCCTAGTAAAACTTGTTCCATTGATCAGTGTTTGAGAAGAACAGGTGATAAAGAATTTTGACTAGCTGGTCTAAATTGTAATCACTCAGAGGTGATTTTATTCTCTAAAAATGAATGGCACACGGGCTCAAGGTGCACCAGCTTCAGTAGTTGTGGCACGCAGGCTCAGTAGTTGTGGCCCACTGGCTTAGTTGCTCCGTTGCACGTGGGATCTTCCCAGACTAGGGATCGAACCCGTGTCCCCTGAATTGGCAGGCGCAGTCTTAACCACTGCATCACCAGGGAAGTCCCAGAATCGCCGTCTCCCTTTTAATACACCTTAAGCCCAAAGAATCCATGGAAGATTGTTACAGATAATAAGAGAATAAAATATTGTAAGGACTATAACAGAAGCATATAGTACACTGTTCATATAGACACATCCCAAGCAGTTACAAAGTATATTATAAAGGAGGCTGCAGTTTGCAAAGAACAACATAAATTATACCCACAAACTCCCAATATTTCCTGAATCGTTGCAATCTGAAACCCTATTGTAGGAAGCAGAACATTCCAGGAGACATTCTACAAATGAAGGCCTCTAAACCCTGTGGGTGGATAAGGAATTCTGGAAGGAAGGTATCCTCACTCAAGGAGAGCATGATCCTATACTTTTGTCACATCACATCCCTGTACAATTCCCATTGATCTCGGTCCAGGCATTCCCAGTTCTCTTGAGAGAAATCTATGGGCACATCCTGGGATGTCAGCAGTCCCTGAAATTAAAAGTACACATGACATTTGGCCACGGGAAGAGTTCATAATGTGACGCAAGAAGAAAAGAGCAAATTAAGAGAACTGGTTTTAATTTAGAAGAGTGTCTTCAATCATCCACTAATATATATATATACATATATATTTTTTTTCACAAAGTAACTTTCTCTATTTCTAACTACAAAAAAGAGTATGTCATGTGATCCATAAAACTAGTATAGAGACTATAGTCATCTGGAAAAGAAATGATAAAATGGTGGTTTCAACACGGACATATGCATTTTTGAGTGTTTTATTTATATCAAACTGGATAAAATGTGCGTATTTCTCAGACAGAAAAGACATGTCGAGGTAGAAATGTATCTTTCAACTATTCATGGGTCCACAAGTACACTGGAGAGAGAGTAAAATTGCAGATTCTGATACAGTAGGGCCGGTGGGCCTGAGTTCTATTTTTTAAACGAGCTCATTTTTAACTAGTGATGCCACAGTCTCTGATTCATTAACGACAATTGTGAATAGCAGAGACATAATAAGGAAAGGTAAACATTCATAGTTAACTTCTAACTTCAAGTGTGTTATGGATTTCCCACGTTTAATAGGATAGTAAGCACAGCAGCAACCACCATTTGTGAACATTCACTGTAGACCGTGTGTATCTTTCTGACTTTTTGTGTAGGATTGCAGGTAAAAGGCCTGTGCTGCGGCCACAGTGGGCGGGGCCCTCAGGCCGGGCCGCCCCTCCAGGCCCCCCGACGGGGCCCTGAGCTCCTGGCGGCTCCTCCCCCGGCGCCCCGCCCCCTCCCAGGAGGCCTCGGGGCAGAACGGCCCCACCCACTGCGCCCGGAACGGAGCCCGCGTTTCCTCAGAGCTGGAGCTCCCGGCTCGGGGTCTCTTCCCTCCGCCGTCACGGAGCTGCCCCGGAGCCCAAGGGGAGGGCGGCCTCACTGACGCTGCCGGCTGCGGAGGGGCCCCGGCGGCCGAAGCCGCGACAGTCGTGGGGACGGCGGGCCGGGTAAGTGGGTCTGGTGCCCGGGCGGCCGCGCAAGAGCAGCTTCTGAGGGGAAGGGTTTCGCGGCCACCCGCCGCTGCTGTGCAGAACGAGCGGCCTCGGGGTCTGGTCCCGGGGAACTTCGGCCCCTCCTCTCGGCCCTGCCCTCGGCCTGGCTCGCGGGGCCCGGGGGGCGTGGGGAGAGGGCGGCTGAACGTCCTGAGGGGACACGGGGCGAGGGAGGCGCAGGGTCCGGCCGCAGCGTCAGCGACCCTCCTCCCGACGGCGGGGAAAGCGGCGAAAGTTCCTCCCGAGGCTCCCAGGCCTCTTGTTCAGCCGAGGCCCTGTGCGCCCCTTCGTCCCTGAGCTAAAGCACCGGGGGGGGGGAGGGGACAGGGCGGGGGGCTGGCGCAGGTGATGGGGGACGGGAAAAGGTGATTGTCAGCTAAGGAGAACCTGCTCTCCCAGGTTCTACAGGAATGCAGGGCTTTCCTTATGCGAAGATGCCGGAGTCAGGCTCACGAATTCCTTCCTTTGATATGCACCTCAGCTCTCTGGGGCCTGCATTCTGTAATTGCACATCCTGAGTTCCTCAGGGCCTGCCCGCTCACATTGGAGAGGATGACTGTGGCATCTTTTGTTTACTGAGATGGCAAGAAATATTCCATTTCTCACAGGCTTGAGGGGCAGACAGTGAAGAAGCGTCGGAGAGTCTCACTTGGCATGTACTTTGGTTTACATATAGATAATAGTTATACTTACTTAACTGTGCTAATAGAGGCTCTGGAGTACAATCAACTTGTACTACTGCCCTCTATGTATTAATTTCATCAATATCATAAGATAAATGCCTGTAGAATTGACTTAATCCAGTTAAATAGCATAATGATTTTTAAAGGAAACATAATAGAAATATAACAACAAAACTTTTACCACTACAGGCTGGGTCTGGAACAAGGTAAATAAATGTTCCATTGTTAAAATATTGAAAGAGTATTCAATAGAAATATCAAGAAAAATGACAAATAATAAGGGCAGCAGAATGTTGAAATGTTCTATCTTTATCATTAAAGTGGCAGAAAATCATTTATGAGCAGGCACTGGGGCAGAAGATGCCTGATTTTATATCTTTGTCATATTTGTGCAGTTGTTTCAAGAAGTAACTTAAAGACACAATGGAAAAGCCAGGAGGTTTGTGCCTGAGATCATGTTGATGTGAAACCCGGGATGGCCGCCTTGTGCCAGGTGAGTTAAGTTTACCTCGCAGGTAGACCCCAGAGCTCCTGAGAAACAAGGGCTGGAATTTTTCTTCTGCGATGAATAGGAGCTGTTGAGTCCAGTTCATTGAGCAAGGAGTAGGTCTTGTCTATTACATATTTGGTTTTTGGAACGGTATCTGTGCTAATTTCAAACTCTTGTTTTATGAAAACCCCCCCTCACCTTTCCCCTGAAGCAGGCATAAGTGTGTTTTCTAAAAGCGTGACTCTGTTCTGTTTTAATTCAGTTCTTTGTAGCCATGTTTACATTCCCTCTATAAGTGATATGTTTTGATAAATTTCTTTTTCTGTGTGACCTTTTTCACTTTGAATTATCGTACCTAAATCCACTCATTATGCTGCTACTAGCCTTATGACATTGATTTCATGGCTGAGTGATATTCCATTGTACATAAGTTTCACAACTTCTGTATCCATTTTTCTCTTTCCTGGGATATGGAACGGGTACCGAAGTCGAGGTTCTTGTAAACAGAGCAGCCCTAAGCTTTGGGGTGCCTGTGTCTTGTTGATTTTTAGTCTTCCCAAGATATACGCCCATGAGTGGAAGTGCCCTATGCTCTGTAGCTCTGTTGTTTAGATGTTTTAGGAAACACCATACACTTTTGTAGAGTGTCTGCGGCAATTTTCATCCCGCCCGTCAGCATAACAAGGTTTCCTGTTCTCCATGGCCTGTCCTGCATTTGTGGTTTTTTACACTTTTTTCAGATGGCCGTTTTGACCGGGGGGAAGTGAGACTTCTTTGTAGTGCTGATTTGCTCTCCCAGCTTGCTTGGTTGGCCAAAACGTGTGTATGCTTTTTTACCTGAATATATTCAGGAAGGAACACATACTCCCTTTTTGGCCAACTGCATCATTGTCCAAGTTCTGCCGCTTTTCATGTGCTTTCAAGGAAACTCCAATCTACCTCTTGAAATCTGTTTCCTGCAATTCTGCCTTGCTTTCAAATCCTCTTCGTTGCCTTAACTCAATGTATTTTTGGATGGTAGTTGTCATTTATCACTGTGCAGGTTTGTGAGTTGCAGTGCCCCTGAGCTCCATGTTTCAACTGCCCTTTTTGTGAGCTGGCCCAGAAAACCACAGCATCGCCTCAGGCCCTATCCTGGTTTCGGGGCGTCAGGCTGAGCCTTTGGTGAATTCTTCTTCGTGATGGGAAATGAGAGTAACATGTGCCCGACCAAACACCTCCAGCGAGTCTCTCATTGGTTCCCCCTTTTCCCGTTCATCCTCGGCACATATTGCAAACTGTTCGAAACAGGAGGTTAAAGGTGCTGATTCTCCAAGTGGGGAGATTGTTAGTAAAGCGGCTGGAATGGTGAACCCGAGCACCAGGAGATGAAAAATGAGGTGCGCTGTCGAAACCTTTCATGATCACACGGTGTATCATCCTCTGGGCTTCCCATGCAGCTTTTAGCTGTAGGAAGGTTGCGTTGCACCTGGAGAGTTGGGACCCATGGAATGGGTAGCACACAGTATTACTTTAAAGGGTCTGCATTTGCTCACTCAACCTCACCAATCCTCTCAGTCCCAAGAGTGTCCAACCTTATGTCTCATCCTGCTGTGTGTCTAGGTGTGTTCAATCCATGTTGCATCATAGCCCCTGAGCAAAAGTTATAAGGGTTTTTATGTCTGTCACTGTCTTTTTCTACTATTGTTATATTGGTTACAGCTGATTTTCAACGCTGTTTGTTGCTGTTCTACATCCACTTGATTCACGTAGAAACAGACATCAATAAATTCTTTTTCAGATTCTTAACAGTCGTATAGAATTTTTTCTGGTGACTTGAGTGTGCTGAGTGCAGTTCTTTGAGGTTCTGTGTAGGCCTCGTCTATTATCAATTTGGTATTTGGAACGGTATCTTTGCTAATTTCAACCTCCTGGATAATGCCTCACCCCTCCCCACCTTTCCCCTTTGGCAGCCTTATGTGTGTTTTCTACATATTTGACTATGTTTCTGTTTTGTAATTTGTTTCATGTGTAGCCATTGTTGATTCTACCTTTAAGTTATATCTTACGATATGTGTCTTTTTCTTTCTGACTTATGTTACCTAGAATGATCTTACATAACTCCTCCTGAGTTGATGCAACTGGCCTTATTTCATTGATTTCCTGGCTGAGTTATATTCCACTCTACATATGTACCACATCTCTTTTATCCATTTTTTCCTTCCAGGTATATTTAGGTTTTATCCAAGTCGAGGCTCTTTTAAACAGAGAGGCGGTAAACGTTGGGGTGCCTGTATCCTGACGATTTTTGTTTTTCCCAAGATATTCGCCCATGAGTGCAAGTGCCCTATGCTCTGTAGCTCATCTGTTTAGATGTTTTAGTAAACACAGTACACTTCTTCAGTGTGCCCGTTGGCAATTTACATTTCCACTATCAGCCTCACAGGGCTCCCTTCACTCCTCGCCCTGTCCTGCATTTCTGGTGTTTACACTTTATGAGGATGGCTCTTCTGACTGATGCGAAGTGTGATACTTTTTGTAGTATTGATTTGCAATGCCCACCTGTTTGGTTGGCTAAAAAGGGTGTATGCCCTTTTCTTGAATATATTCAGGAAAAAAGCATACGCCCTTTTTGGCTAACTGCACCGTTGGCGATGTTCAGCCCCTTTTTTGTGCTTTCATGATGAGTCCTTTTTACCTCTTCAAATCCCTTTCCTGCCATTCTCCCTTGTTTACAATTCCTTTTCGGTGACTTCCCTCAAGACATTTTTCAATGATAGATATTTTCAACTCTGCAGTTTCGTGAATTTTAGTGATCCCGAGTTCCATTTTTCAACTTGTGTTTTTTGGAACTGGCCACAAAATAGTGGGATTTCCTCAAACCGTATTCTTTTTCCATGGGCAATCTTAGCCTTTGGTCATTTCGTCTTCCTGATTGGAAATGAGAGTGACATGTGCCTGTCCGAACACCTAGGACTTTTCTCTCATTGTTTCTCATCCTTCCGCTTCATCCTCTGGACAAATTCCAAACTGTGCGCAACAGGAGGTTGAAGGTGCTGACATCCCCAAGTGGGGAGATTGTTAGGAAAGACGCTGGAGGGGTGAACCCGACTCCCTGGAGATGAGGAGATGAGATGCCTTTTCCAAACTCTTCCCGATCAAATGGTGTACCACCTTCTGGGTGTCAGAGTCATGTTTTAGCTGTAGGAAGGGTCCCGTGCATGGTAAGAGAACACCAGGGATGTTTCCAAATCAGTGTCTCCCTGAACCCTAAACTGGGGAATTTTACGCTATGGCTACACGTATGTTCATTAAGGGCCTTGGGCAGTAGGCAGAGTCCGAACTTAAGATGATTAAAGTCTTCAGGGTCAGAAGCGCTGACCATCGGCCTCCCTTAGGGTACATTGTATCTGTCATTGATAGATGATGTCAATAAAAATATCTATTCGTTTTCAGATTATTTCCGCTTCTAGGTATTACAAAATATTGAGTGTAGTTCCCTGTGCTGTACAGTAGTTCTGTGTTGATGATCTATTTATACATAGCAGTGTGTACGTGTTAATCCCAAACTGTTCATTTATCCCTCCCTGCACCTTTCCCCTTTGGTAATAATAAATTATAAGATTTTATGCTTCTCAGAAATGGGGGAGCTGAAAGAGAGGTATCATTTTCAATGGAAAAGCATTCAAAACTATATTGAAGCTTCAGTCAAGATTATTCGATGTACATCCTTGGAAAGAAATCACTTCATTTCTCCAATGTTGACCTGACAAATAAGACAATCCCCTTCACTGAACTTGCCTATACTAAAGTGATGGAAATATCAAATGGAAGTGTTGGAAACATCTTATTTTACCTGAGCCTTATACACGGCTCTAGGTTAATTACAGTTTGGCTCACACATCTGTTCATTGAAGTTACAATGTTCTCAATTTCTGTCACTGATCCTGCAGAGTGGGCCCCAACAAGGGTCCCCTGCCCCGTGTCATTGGAGCCAAGAGAACGAGACTGAGTTTGGTTCAGAAGCAAAGGAAACTTTAGATTCTGATCAGAGAACGGGGAGAGGTGAGAGCGTGCGCTCCCCCGAGGGCTGTGGGCGGGGCTGCTGTGTGGGGATCCAGGCAGCATCAGCGGGACGGAAGGGGCGGAGTCTCGAGGGCCGGGTTGGCTGGAGCTCAGGCTCCATGTCGCAGAGTCTGCATGGGGCCCCGCGAGCTGAGGTGTCGGCCCAGCCATTTTGCACCAGGAAATAGGTTCTGAAGTGCCGGGTGTGGGACCTCTGCATGTGGAAACCTAGGAGCAAGTGAAATTAGACAAAGCACAAAGGAATAAACGTTAGACTTTACTTTATTGCCCGGATTCTATTTTTATCTCCCAGGATTTTTTCATGGGCTCTGCCGGTGACAAACCCCTCCTCTGCCTTTTGTCCCATTCCTCATTGTTGGGGCGCTGAGGGTGCAGACCCCGCTTCTGTAACTGCTTCGTGCTGAGTCGGGAGGCCTCATACCCGGGGGGAGGGGCAGAACTTCTCCCCAGCAGCCTCCAGGTGAGGTTGACTGTCCCCAGGGCTCTTCCCTCACTGCTCGTCCGCCTGAGCCCCAGCATTTGAAGTGTTATAGATTCTAATGACCTTTAAGGGTGCAGGAAAGAGATGCGCAGAGACGCTGGGGGGGCCGGTTTTACCCCGCCCACATTTGTTCGGCCACCTTAGGCAGACGGTTTCTGCCAGCCTAGATGCTCTGACCAGTAGTCTGCGCTTTCTTCAATTAGGCCCCTGAATTAACGTACAAACAGCACCAGGTGTCAGAACCCTGCCTGCTCAACTCCCACACAGTCCAGGGCCGGTGGTGATCCAGACCCATGACGGCCACTGAGTCAACGGCCTTTTCAAGTAGCCAGGAGTGCAGCCGGTCTCATGGCCGCCGCCGTCACCGCGGTGTCTGTAGGCGTTTCTATGGTGACAGCGTTATTTAGGGTTCCCCCGCCAAGCTTATGAGCTCCGCTCTGGGTGCAGTAAGTCCTGCAAGCAGTAGTCTGCTCTTTTGGGGCACGCTCTTGTTGTTTTCTGAGAGAAGATCCACGTCAAGTGATGGTCACACGGGTCATCATGGGGACCCGTTGCCCCCAGTTGTCCCTCTGGAGGTTGGAGTTGGAGGGCTTCCTCACTCGAGGTCAGTGTGCCCACGGAGCGATGCCTGCAACTTCAGGGCATGGTGGGTGGTTAGGATCACCGTGTGCGGTCCTTTCCCCTTAGGAGGGAGTTGGCCTTGCGGGCTGCGGATTCCAGGTTTTTAGATACCCCCAG